>NW_015645070.1:799111-804111 GCF_001515625.1 Sinocyclocheilus rhinocerous
TATATATATATATATTGTTTATTTATTTTTTTAAATAAAATAAAATAAGATCAAATGAAATACAATGAAAATAACACTATTTAAGGTTCCTTTTGTCTGTTTAGCTTATTTCATAAATAAATTCAATTTGGAAGGGTGAGTAGAAGGCCATTGTCCCCATCCCAGATGGTGAAAAGATAACAGATTTAATTAGATATGTTTGTCTTCAGCATGTTTTTTTTATACCTGTATATTGTATCTCAAAGGCTTTCATTGTTGATTAAAAGAAAAATTGGACAAATAAATGGCAGGATTTGTGTGGTCAGGAAGGAGCTGATAGCTCTGGAAGGGGAATTCAGTTAAAGTTGTACCTAGTGAGCTAAACTCCTCCACTCATCAAATGCTCATTCCTCAAAGGCATCAGCGCTGGCCTGAGTCCCTGCTACAATCTGTCAAGGTCACCGGATGGCAAATTATATTGCCTTAGCTAATGTCGAAATTAAACGCAAAAGAGAGGGGAGGAAAAACAAAGCCAAAGGGATAAAATGCTTCCTTGTGTTTGGACAGAGACTCTGAGCGCCAAGAAGAAACAACCCACTATCCGCCTCAGGAAAGTGCCTGTAAGTAATGAGCTAAAACCCGGCTAGCCTGGCTCTTTTTCTCATACGCATACTTTACTTGAAGCCGATGGGACATGACATCTAAAAAAGTGCCCTTTTGGATTGCTGTTCCCATCATTTGATTCTCTCTTGCCAAAGACAAGAAAATTGGGCGCTATTAGTGATCAGCAGACCTCTTTCTTCTCATTTTTTTCATGCGTTCTCACTTTTTTTTTTTTGGCTTAGATAGAACCAAGACTAGTGTATCTCAGAGGCAAATGGGACACTTGTAGGATCAGGCTGTCACATGTGGCACACATTACTGAAGACTGGCCCTGGGATTATTAATAAATGACAGTAATTATCCTTCCCACCATAGCGGAAAAAGGCACTAAATAAAACTGCGTGTGTTACCTCAATCTGACAATGAAGCCAGTGATTTATTTAGGACAATAGCCTTTTTTGAGGGTTAGTCCCATTCAGTAAATCATTTCTTACTAAAGGGTGCACGCTTGAAAATTTGTATTATTTAGTAACTTACTGTAATGTGTAATATTCAGAGGCCAGCTGTATGATAAAGCATGCGGAATTTGTTATGGAATTAATTTTGTTTTTCTTAAAGGAATATTCCGAGTTTAGTTCAATTTAAGTTTAATCGATAGCATTATTCCAGATTACCACTATTTATTTATTTATTTGACCAAAATGTGAACTTTCATGATAATTTTATTAGGGTTATGCAACTGTTATTGAATATGCATTATTTGAGCTGTTTAATCATAATTTTACAGTTGTTTTAGTATTTTAGTGTTCATGGAATTTTCTTATAAGTTGTAAAATTGGATATAACAGAAAACGATGTTTTTTTTTTTTTTTTACATATATTTATTTTTTCATATTGTTAAAATGTTGTAACATGTTGCACATTTGTACTTTAAAAAAAAAAAATTTGTGGGTCCATTCCATTCCACAATTAAAATTATTCCACAAAACATGTATTTAACCAGAAATATTCCTTTAAAAGTTGAACACGGAGTAAAGGTTTATACAGTGCTTTTTATTGTTATGTTTATTGTCTAGAGTTTCTGCATAAATTTCCGTTTTAACAAAATCCTTCTGTACTTCTATATTCATCATATCCCTAAAACAACCTTTTGTCTCTCGACACATTAAAATAAAGGACAAAGATCATTTGCAAAAATATCAAATATTAATGCAACGGTTGATGGTGCTTGAATATCACTTCAAAACACTTTGGCAATGCGGTCATAAATACTCTGGCTAATCAACAGACGGAAACATTAGATGAAGCATTGTTATGAATTACTGAACCATCACACAACAGCAGATCCATTTTTGTGTTTGCAGATGTGTTTTTCCCTCTCCCCGTTTTCATTTTCAAGAAAACAAAGCACAGTTTGGTTTGTTTGTGTAGCTGTAGCGAGAGTTCAGCGTTTGACCAAGGACACATCTCTGACTTAGATGTATCAGCTAACATTAAGCCACACACTCATGTTCCTGTAGGAGCACTGCAGTTTACTCTCTTACATCAAATCTTCTTTTTTTCCTGTCAAAAGGTATTCACTCGGTGGTCAAGGTGAAATCTGATTGTTTACTAGTGAGCAAAAACGTACGTCTACTTGCACATTTCAATATATGCCCGATTATAATGCTTTTCCGCATCACATCTGCTATGATCAATCAGAAATACTGTATATATAGGGTACAACGGGGCTAAAGGCCCACCTTAAGAAAAAATTTGCTATTCACTGCGCCTAAAATGTATAATTGCAGAAAAAATGTATACGTTGTATTGAACATTAATGGAGCAACAGATTTTGTGTGAAAATAAATCATTCAAGTTGTTTATTTTGTTTAAAAATCTTATAAATGTATGAGGTGGCAAGGGGGGCCTTTTACTCCACACACGGGGCAAAAGGCTCACCAGCATGGGGTAAAAGGCCCACGGTATTGATACAAATACTTCAGCTAAAATAATGTTTTAATTTTCTGCTTATTTAAAATAAATAAATAAAAGAATTCATTTTTGTTCAATAAATATACGGTCATTAAAATGTTAATATAAAAAATATATTTTAAAATACAGAAACAAAATCATTTTAATAAGTAAAGATTCTGAAAGTATTGAAGGAGATCCAATAATAATTGAATATATATTTACAGTAGTAACAACAAATAATATTTTATTATATTATATGATTAATATCATGTTTTTACATAATATGGTTTCATTCTAAACATGATTATCTCTAATATGGACACCCAACATAATATATGATCTTTACCATCTGAATCTAACCATGTCATGTCAAGAAATGGAAAAGTCAGCCATCTATTAATTATCATGTTAATTACTGTGCGCCTTTAGCCCCAACAGCAGGGGCGCTTTTTACCCCAAATACCATATTTTTACATATTCTTTCGTTATTTAAAAACTGTTGCTTTAATTATCTTAAACAAAAATGAAAATCATAAAGAAGACCTTTGTCTCAAAATATATATTTTAGCGATTCTCATTTGCTACTTAAATCTACAACATTTAAAAAAACATCAAATATTAGATCAAGTAAGCACAGAATCAACTTTGCGCTGCTGCGCGCGATCGCGTCAAGGATCAGACAAATAAACACGTGCATCTTGAAAAGCGGATGTTTTGGAAAGTGCTATGCCACGTTTTTGTGCCATCTAGTGGTTTAGATGAAAATAATATCAAAGGCGCCTTTTACCCCGGGGCACCTTTAGCCCCGTTTTACCCTACATAATATCACTTTAAAATGAATGCACGCTACATAGTGGTCTCTATTTTACACTGCAGTGTGGATTTCAGCATCCCAAAATGTTGTGGGCTACTTGAAGGAATGGAGGAAACTGATTTTATCCTCCTCCTCTTCTCTTTCTTCTAGTATCTTCATTGTCTCTACTCCTCAAACCCAGCAGGGTCTCATCTTTATTAATGCGCTTCTACGTAAACAAAACTGTGCAGTATTTAGCATCAGCTGTCACTGTGGAGCCCCAGCACATTAATTGTTAAAGCTGAAGTCAACGTCCCTTAGGAAGGATTAAGACAGAAAAGGATGGAGGAGAACGGAGGAGGAAGAGAGGGACTCTCGCTTGCCGATCTCGTCTGAAATCACCCACTCTCGCTTTGCTTTTTGTTTTTCTCCCTGAGGCAGCCACAGATTGACAGTTCAAAATCCTTTCAATGTCATTTATTGTTCTGTTTGGCTTTTATTCTCATTTTATTTAAGATAAAACCTCAATGTATACATTATGCGCTGGTGTTGAAATTCGCAGAAACCACATTCTCTAAGGATTCAGGTTCACGTGTGTTTTCTGTTTTCGTTTCTGCAGATCGTTCGATAATTGTGGTTCTGAGTCTGTTGTGGTCACGACATCATGTTAGACATCGCTCTAATGTTTGCAGTGCTTTCAAACATGTTTGTTTCTCTGTCTAGTGCTGAACATTGCCGACAAAGCACCTATGCCAATGCCACAGTATTTTTAGTGCTCAAAAACACACTACACACTGCTACAGCTAATCAGTGATAATCGATCATGAAAATATTCGACAACAAATTTCATTTTTCATCAGTCAAGCCATTAGTGACACCATTTTTGTAAAAAAAGCAAAAAACAAATTGAAATACAATTTATATTGTTTTATACCTTACAATTATGTGTTACCTGCTTCAAACAATGGTGCTATATTTGTTATACCACATAATAGAAATATAAAACTATTGTTTAAAGCAGATGAGCATTGAACAGTGTGTTGAACATTTGATTAATCAAGGAAATATGTTTTTCAAACAAATCTTTTCTTATTCTTTTATCTTCTTACATTTTTTATTGTGTTTATTTATAATAAATACCGTAGACTCTCCTGGTGCTAGCAATTGCAGGACTGTGGGGGGCCCCATTTAATGCATCTGGGGATTCAGAGGGGGCAAAAGACGTCCCTGCAGATGTTGTGTTTCAAACACCCTGCTATTAGTGTGTGTCAGAGGCGCAGCGTGATGGATGGACAGAAATGATTTAAGTGAGTGGTGACCAAGGCTAAAACAAGCCTCAGAGTTCGAGTGAGGAACACAGCCTGTTTGGTCTGTCTCAACTTTGACCACAAACACGCAGGGGTCGCCGGCTCGACGATTAGCTCTTGCAGTTTCAGACAGGCTGCTCATGGAGGGAGTGTTTTATTATCGAGTCGTTCAAAAGCGCGCTGAATGCCTTTGAAATTAATGCAGTGCAAGTTTTATAGCTTTCAGCATCTTATCTGACTGCAAACTTGAAAGAAACAAAAACTTAAAATAGATTAGAGGAGAGAGGGGAGTAAGCTATGCCAGTTTTTACTTATGTTGTCCTCTAGGCAAGGAGAAATGAGAGAAGACTGATAAGACAGGT
>NW_015645070.1:805187-809647 GCF_001515625.1 Sinocyclocheilus rhinocerous
ATAAAGAATATCTCTTTGGTTTTGAGACTTAAGTGTTTGCAACTTTACAGATCTTCTTTATGCACCAAGAGCTTGTAACACTCCAAAGAGAAAGGAAAAATTGAAATCGCATCATATGACCCCTTTAAATGAGTTATAAAGTCTTAAATGACCATAAAGAGTTGGGAGAAAATGGGATATGTGTCAGATCTGCATCATATGCATTGGGTTTTAAAGAGACAGCGCTGATTTTAAAGTGAAACCTGCTGGAGTCTGTCATTGATGTAAATCAAAGAACAAAAGAAAAAGAGAAATCCTTGGACTGTTCTAGTCGCTGATTAAATTGTATAGCTTGAATAAAGAATAATCTGTATAGTTTATGCATATATAATATAGTTTATGTGAAGATTTGTTTTAAAATCACTTAAATTAAAAGTTATATATTTCAGAGCCTATTAAATGTTAAAAATAATGGCTTTCAATTATACTGTAATGTTGAATGGCTATAATTAATAGGTAAAATTGAGGGAAAATGCACCAGCAGGACAAATTAAAAACATTGTAAAATATGTTTAGTCATTGTAATAACTGCCTGTTTTTGCAAAAATAGTTTCATGGCCGGTAAAAAAAATTTTTGGCCGGTAAATTTTATCATGTCACCACCTCACCGGCCATTGGCAGGTGTGGCAAAAAGTTAGTTTTAGGCCCTGGTCTAAAATATGGGCGGTCATGACTGAGCTGGTTGTTCTTTCTCCATGACAGTGTTAATTTTGACAGCAAATTTTGATTTAGTTTTAGTCATATTTTAGTCATCTGAATTGTTTTTAGTTTTAGTCTAGTTTTAGTCGACTAAATATCATAAGATTTTAGTCGACTAAATCTACAGTAAATTTAGTTGGCTAAAATCTAATGTGTTTAGTTACACTGCATTTATTAAGCATTTCTCTAAAATTTCCTAACTCATTATATAGGTTTGATATTAAGGTTTTATTATGATAGACACTTAAGACGTAATCAACTGTGTTTACGTGAATACTCGTCAAAACGGACAATTCGTTTTGTGTGTAATTCTCATTTTGTGTGTAATTATCTGTTCATGCAACGCGAAAGAGTACTCGCGCGTTGTGAGACGCGCTTTGTGTGTGTGTATGCTTCAGTGTCTGCGCTCAGAAAACCGGACCGAACTGAGTTCTCTTTTGCGTCGTCAGATTTATCCATGTGTCTGTTCTTCTCTTACTCCCACATATTGACATTTTTTAACGTTTTATGCGACGTGCAGCAAGTGTATGTTAGCTTATGTCCTGCCGGTTCGTATGTACGCATCTAACCTCCGAAACCAGCAGATTCGTTCTGAATGAATCTCTTCCCAAATCGTCCCTCCGTAACATTTTCGTCTTGTTTTTATTCGTTGACGAAAATGTCAATAGATTTACGTCCTAGTTTTTGTCATTCAAAAAGAGTTTGTTCATTATCGTCTCGTTGTCGTCGGTGAAAAAAATGTTTTTGACGAAAATTATTCTTCAACGAAATTAACACTGCTCCATGATGAATTCATGAATTTCTCTCTCTCTTCTATTCTCTCTCTTTCACCATATGTTAGCTATCTAATATACATGATTCATGCTTTTTATTTTTGTATTTTTTATTAAATTGTGCTTTATATATTTTTAGATTTATTCTAATCAGACTCCCAGTCTCTATTTATGAAGTCTCTTTCTGTTGGTAAAATAACTACCTTCTCAGTTTGCTGTCTTCAATACCAATTAACATTTTACTAACTCACTGCATACAAAATTCAATAATTACTGCAGAAAGTTAAATTGCGTTGGATCAGGAGCACTGCGGTGTTTATTAGCCAGTTTTGAAGGTCGTCTTGTCATCATCTCCATCAGCGTCAAACCCTCACCCCGAGCCAGATGCCAGGACTCTGATATTTACAGTAAACACACCTGGAGCAATAATACTAATCATTAGCACATGTCTTAGCGAGTGTGATGAATTCGGGTGGGTTAGCGATGAGAAATCACTTGTACGCCCTGTTTCATCCAAGGACCGTCTGTTCGCCTCTCTTTACCCTGCAAATGAAAATTAATTACACCAAAGTACCAGCTATTGATAAGTGACACATAGTTCATTTAGATTAAATTATCCCTCCGAATCATTATCGGTTCACTGGGTTGTGTTTGTCACCCGGAGCTCCATCCTGTCATCTGATTGGACACCTCTGATGCTCCTGCAAAGATGATTGTCCACTTTAATTTGGTTATTGGTGGTCTGCCTACGGCTCTCTCCTTTGTCAGTTTGTTACTCTGCCCTTTTTCAACGTCCTTTTAGCTCATGGCATTTCAGTTTGGATTGAAACTTTCTGCATTGACCCTCTCTAAGCATGGTTATTTACTTCTAAGTATGTTAGTGTATTTTATGTGGATGAAGTTTGTATATGAGCTCTATTGAAACAAGAAGAAGAAGAAGAAGAAGAAAAAAAGCATTAGAGGAAATTCCTTCATGTTGGATGTTAGAATTCAGAGAGCTGTTTCTCCATTTGTTGAAGTGGCCCACGGTGCTATGTGTGATCTTCCTGAATCAGAATTTCTCACTTCACGCTTTAGTCAGAGTTTTGCCTCAGGTCCTTTTTTTTCTCAGCTACTCATGGTTTAGAATTATTTGATAGCTCAGCACTGAATAGGTGCTCTAATATGATATATTTTCATTATGCAACAGTGGAAAATGCTTTGTTGCTGGCAAATGTAAAATAATATTCCACGGCTATTTCTAAACTGATAAGTCTGAAACGTTTGTGTTGTAGTTTTAATGTTATTACAATATATATATTAATTTTTTTCTTAAAAAGCAGTAGGCGTTTTAGACAATGTTCCATTGGGTAAGTTTCATGATGCAAGTTATCCACTTAAAGAGAGCAAAGAAATTAAAGGTCACATATTTTACACCTTTCCGGAGTTTTATTTTAGGTTTTGATGTCCTTAAGAATATTTATTTGCTGTATAAGTACCAAAAACCATCTCAATATATTTTTACAGCTCCTCTCTCAGGAGCTCTGCTGAGAACAGGTCGATTTTGGCCTGTCTAATTAATATTCATGAGCCTCTCTTCTGATTGGCCTGTTGTTTTCTGAGTGACGCACGGCCAGGCCAACCACAGGTAACTAGGGTCAGCCGACGTCACAGCGCTAGCTGGAGGCAGCAAAACAAAACGGAAACTGGAGGCGACCCATTCAAACCAGCGCAGATTCGGCTACATAAGGAGCTTAAAATATCATCTTGTTGTGATGTTGGGTGCCAGAATCAACGTAATACAGCCTCAAATTAGAAATTTGATCGCATATCTGCTGCCACTGCCAGACAAAAAACCAACGACAGCTGTGGTTAAACGCGATAAAACGAGCAGACTGGACAGAAACGATCGTCAAAAATGCTCGCGTTTGCAGCACACACTTCTTATCAGAAAAGGTTCAATAAAGTATTGTCTTTTGTTGTTATGGGAAATCTACAGATTTCTTGCCATATGTCTATGTTTCTTGCATCTCACGACTATGTCGTGTATGAAATAATGTCTGTGTGCATGTGTGTAAAACAACAAACTGACGATTTATATATAATCATTTGTAATTGTATATACATTGTTGTGATTAATTGTGGCTGGAACAATAATGTAGCTGTAAAAATAGTTGCCTGCTGAAATTGAAATGTATATACATCTTCATCATGACTAGATAGACACGGTGAGTTTGTCTTTACTATACACGTTAGATGTGATCCACCTCATAGTAACAATCCTGTCAGATCGTCCATCCTTTGAGTGAGAGTGTAACGTTACAGGTCGGCCGATCTGGTTTCGTGGTTAAAGTTAACCTTTTCGACATGTTTCCATGTTGTCCATGCTCAGCAATGTTATGGACGCGATGTTGTCTGGGGGTTTGGCAAAAGGAGAGTGGGACGGTGGGCGGTGCTCGGGGTGGTGACTGAAGGCGGTGACTGTGTAGTTCTGACGTCAACTTTTTACGGAAGTCACAACGGTTCGTGAAAAATAGCTAGAACTTTAAGCAGGCTGTGTGCATTTTACTGTGGACTGACTGTTTTGAAACTTATATGGTAGATAAATAGCCCCTAGACCTCAGTTATCGTGAAAAAACGCCAGGAAATTTCAGTTTTGACAATATGGGACCTTTAAAGAAATGAAGTCTAGAGAAGAGCATTTCACTAAATATAAACCTATTAATTACATTTCGCCCCCTTGGAATTATAAGGTTCTATCTGCATTCTGAACAGTTTTGAGATATTGAGCTTCAAAGTTTTTGCATTCCATATAGTGAAATGGGATATGGGGAACAAGTCTCTTTCATACAACAGTCCCAAAAGGTACACAACTTAAAAAAAAAACATCACATAATGTAAATAATTTGTCGCAGAATATGTGAATGACTCAATTTTGACAAAAATGGCAGATAGAACCTTATAATTCCA
>NW_015645070.1:812125-812319 GCF_001515625.1 Sinocyclocheilus rhinocerous
GTTAGATGTGATCCACCTCATAGTAACAATCCTGTCAGATCCTTTGAGTGAGAGTGTAATGTTACAGGTCGGATGATCTGGTTTCGTGGTTAAAGTTAACCTTTTCGACATGTTTCCGTGTGGTTGTTGCTCAGCAATAGCATGGACGTGATGTTGTCTGGGGGTTTGGCAAAAGGAGAGGGGGACTGTGAGCA
>NW_015645070.1:812508-812588 GCF_001515625.1 Sinocyclocheilus rhinocerous
TCATATGATGTTTTTCCTTTCTCTTTAGAGTGTTACAAGCTCTTGGTGCATAAAGAAGATCTGTAAAGTTTGTAAAGTTG
>NW_015645070.1:813985-826587 GCF_001515625.1 Sinocyclocheilus rhinocerous
GCAACGCAACGCGTAAAAATACAGTATAAGTCATTATAATCTGTAATTATGTCCCCACTGGATGCAACAAATGCCTCGTTTGTAATGGGTTTTAGTGTTTATGTCTCGTCGCTCCGGCCGGACAGGGCATCACAGTATGTGAGGGGCGTAACATTTCCGTCACATGCTTGATGTATTCGGCCAATCACAACGCACTGGATAGTTGGCCAATCAGAGCACACCTCGCTTTTCAGACCGATTAGTTTTGTAAAAATCGACGCGTTTCAAAAAGGCGGGGCATAGAGGAGAAACAATAATGTACAGTATGTGGAAAATAATGTGTTTTTTTAACTTTAAACCGCATAAACACATTTCATTACACCAAATACACAAAATAATGTTCTTTTTAGCAGCATCATATGACCCCTTTAAGGTACATGTTTCTCCTTTCAAATCCTGAATTAAATTAAAATGAGGAGTTAAACTTATTTTCACAATTTAAGTACTCTTGTGTTTTCAGGCGACTTTATGAAATGGTGATGTGGGTCCCCCATAATTCAGCAGTCACTTGCAGAGCAGAAAAGAACATGTTGGCTCTGGAAACAGCAAGTGGGCACATCGTAAATGTCACCTACACACATAGTTGTTTCGAACTTTAGTGGAAAACCAGAGTCTTGCAGGTCGTCATATCCTGTTGTTAGCACCAGGGTTGTGTGCCATTTAGAACTGAATTGAAAATCCTTTTAAATTCCAATTCAGTTCCTAAATTTCAATTGAGGTGAAAAATGGGAATGCAGAATTGCAATTCAAATTTGAATTTGGATAAATTCAACTTAAATTCAATTTATTAAAATGTGATTTTTAATTAGAAATGTTATCAAGACAATTTTTGAATGTGGGTTTGACCAAAGTTTTATTTGAAAGTTTTTAAAATGAATTAAAAAGTTTAAAGCTTTGTAGGCTTGATGGATTTGATGGATTTGATGGATGGACGGATCACCTGTAGCAGGATCACCTGTAGCAGTAGATTTCCTGTCAACGTAAAAACGTGAACACGTGTACACAGCAGTTTTGTTGATCATTTGAATACTTGATGTTGTCATTATGGATATACATTTTAATGGATCTTTAAAGAAATATATTATTGTGCTCAAACCATCTGCTGTTTCAAGAGAGACGATTTACTTCAGTTCTCACGTGCTAATCAAAAGCTGCTCTATTGCCTTATTGAACGTAATTACCAAGCAGTCACCAAAACCATCAGAACGTTCTGTTAATTGGAAGCTGTAGTTTTCTAGACTTCTCTTCTTCCCTCCCCCTCTTCTTTCGCCGCCACTCCAGAATATTTGTGTTTCTTTTGTTGGCTGGAGCTGTCAGTCACACCGATGCCTCCGGGGGGTTGGTATAATTTGGTAATTTTGCCTAAACGGTGATAAAGTGATTATGTGACATCAGCTGCAGGCCTGTCAGAGAGACGTTCAATGCTCATCCATCACTGCAAACATGCTGCTGGGGGAAAAAAAAGGTACTCCGATAGACTGGAATGGAGGAGGGAAAATGCAACGGAGGGCAGGTTGGGTTGGGGGCGTAATAGGGTACCTGTGAGTGTCTAAGGGTCCCGGTTTGGGCAGCAGAGAGGCACTGGTGCTTTTTAATAACAGGGATGCATCAGTGGTGAAAGGGATTCTGGGAAGGTCAGCTTTCAAAAGAGGAATGCAGAGTCTGTCTGTTCTGCCCACATGCTCACACAGGGCTCGATCTGTCCAATTACCCATCCTCCATTGCTCTCTGCACCTTCATCACTCCATCCTTTTTCCATCTCTTATCTGTCTCTCCCTGGTTGGGGAGTCTAGGTTCTGTTGAGAATGTGCAGGCCATAATTTCACTGAAAACTCACCAGAAAGGCACGTGGCTTGACTTTTTCTCCCCAGAAATTCAATTTAAGACATTTCGTCCTTACGGAAACAAGTTTACAACTGTCCAGAAATCATCTTCATGACTTTGTCAGCGGAAGTGACTTTCTGGTATTGATTTAAGACTAATATCTCGCATTAGTCAAGCGGTGTTTACAGTGTTGTGCATTCCTACATTAAGCAGCCCACCACCGTAAAAATAAGCAGCCATTGCGCATACCGTAAGCCCCCATGTTTAATAAAAACAGACATGGGAGAGTGAGTGCGAACGTAGTCCTGCTTCTTACCAGAGCCAAAAGCAATGCCGCCAATGCAGTCAATAATTAGGAGACAGATGGGCAAATTGGAAGCAGCCAAGTAATGAAAATCACAGAGGCAGCGTTGGGACCGTTACTGTACCGCTTTAGCATCTTCCTTTTGTTGCGTGTCTACAGAAACACAGAAGGAAAAGCACCTGAATATGTTGTTCCTCAAGCTTAGTGCCTTTGTTTACCTCTCAGCGAAGATTTAGCAGCAGAGCTAATTAAGACTAGCGAGTTGGCAAGTCCTGTTGCGCCATTTTCCCGCTAATTATGTCTGAACATAGGCTGCTAAATAGTTTCTCCTCAGTCATTGATGTTCCTTTCGCTAAATTGCAGTCGGTACTTGCGTTACTTCCGCTCATTATGTTTTAAGGCTTAGGCTGAATGCTCTATGCCTGAGTGTTTGGGTATTTTCCTCTCGCTCCTCTCACTCATGAAATTCTCAGCTTGACGCAACAAACGTAGCATTAGCGGCGGGGGCGGTTTTATGTGACTGTTCGGCTGAGGGGAGATGTCAAGGGTCGAAGCTGAGCTGCGTTCGATGCTGCTTCGAGCAGCCGTTTCGTTTGACCTCGATGGAATCCCACAGTGCTATTTTCTGGTTTTTAATGGTGTGGATTTAGCTCAGCACTTGCTCCTTTAAATGCCATTAACCCGCTAATAAAAGTGCATACAGCTGTCCATAAAGCCTAATGGGCGAACCAAGGCGTACACTGAGCCCTTTGTGTGTGCATTCAGGAGGGAAAACCTTGACAAAATCTCAGAAATGAGACTTAATAAAACAGAAAGTACAGTGCTCTTAAAATACACTGTCAAAACCTGTAAATGAACCAGTATCTATGAAATAGTCTGCCCTCTATTCGGAATTGTAGCAAGTGATACATTTGAACTCGCGCTCATAAAACACTTGCTCTGAAGGCGTTGCATTTATGTTCGACTTGCAAAAAATGTGGGTTAATGTCTATATATTTTTCTGTGTTGCATAGTAAAGGCTGCAAAATGCAAATAATGCAAACAGTGCCTGTGAAATGCAAATAACATCCTGCTGACCCTGAAACGGCTTACCTGAAAAAACATTAAAAACCCCCTGCAGAATGGTAGCACATTAAAAGCTTAGAGAGCCCATTTATCCATTTACACTATTAGTCTGGCTGTGTAATTCACTCCTTCAGTGAATGGTTTGTTCATTTTTCATCAAAACTTTCATCCTATTTTCGTTTTTATGTATGTAAACTACCATCCAAAGGTTGGGGTCGGTAATTATTATTATTTTTTTTTAAGAAATCAATTCTTTTGTATTCAATACTATTTAAACATTTCTAATATCACCTAAAAATAACTGAGATGGTATAGATATTTTGTCCATCCCTTGTTTTAAGTCTTCTCATCAGCTAAGATCAACAATATCAGGATTTTTAGAGCTGGAGTTCCTGGAAAACCCGAGGCGTTTGTATTTAGCCTGGCGTTGGTGAAAAACGATGAGGGCTGGCACTTTTATGGTGATCACCTTGAGCCGTTGTTTTGGGATGGAGACCAGTGTGGATAATAGATCCTCTGGGAGTCTCAAGTGGCTGAGTGGATTTATGAATCAGAGCCGGACCTGTGCTAGAAATCAATAGCCCTCCTCTTCTGCAGACCTCTATCATGAATAATGCCACGTAGTTTACACAAATTGACGGACTTCTAGAAAAATACGAGTTAGTTGGAGTTATGTCCTGTCATGAGGTCCTCCTTCCTGTTACCCCCTACCCTCAGCACACAAATCAATAAAAGAGGAACTGCTCTTCACTCGCCCATGTGACTTTTATCTGTTTGTACTCGATTGTGTCAGAAAATGCTTTTTAGTTAAAAGTAACTGAGCTTTTTTTTCAGAGAAAAAGGAAGCAAACTACTATTAAAATTGCATTCTAATTTAAAATACATCAATACATTTTGCAGTGGTGGTTTTGATCTGCCATATTTGCTATTAGTTACACAAGCAAATAATATAAGAGAAGAGTCTAGTGAGAGCTGACATGTAAAATGAAAAACAAAACAGTTACTCAAGACACAGTGGAGTCTGGACAGCAAATGGAGTCGCTGTTGTGGGTGACACGTTCTCTGCACAGGAAGGAGAGAGAAGAAAGTAGAAGGAGGAACGGATCTGATTCTCCCACCTGCAGCCTAATTATTGACCCTACTAGTATTGTCTTTTCAATTGTCTCAATTATGATGGCACTGGTGTTCCTCTGCTCTGTGGTGTCCCAGCCTGCATAATTCATGTGCAACATCCCGGACTCCACTCAGCACTGGGGAAAATGAGGAGAATGTCAATACTGCAGGGTGGGGGTGGAGGAGAGGCAAATTCAACTCACAGTGGCCTCTGAACAAGAGAGAGAGGAAGACAAAGTGGAGAAGACCGATTTGTCTTGTGTGCCTGTCAGATACTCAGTTCCTTCTACCATGCAGTTAAAATAAAGCACTTTTACAGACTTGGCTCCACTAAAATACAATATGACAAACGCAGCAACCAGGGTTCCCACGGTCATATAGATCAGGGAATCTATCTATCTATTTATCTATCTAACTATCTGTCTATCTGTCTATCTGTCTGGGATGGAAAGTGGGCAGGGCTATCTAGCACGTCGCTGTGGAAATGGAAACCAATTGATCGCCTCCTGCTTGTCATGGTCATGGCTGCTTAGAACCAAAACTCCGTCCGTCCGTCCCAATCATCACAAATGTTTAGTAAAGTCTGTTCCATATCAACTTGAGTTTTGGTTCTAAGCAGCCATGACCATGACAAGCAGGAGGCGATCAATTGGTTTCCATTTCCACAGCGACATGCTAGATAGCCCTGCCCACTTTCCATCCCATTGGTCCAAATCCCTCCACATAAACCTCATTACAGTCTCTTCTAATTGGCTGTGAATTTGTCACATTGCACAACACTGGTTAGTTCTCACCACAGTTTTAAAAAAATGCTAAAAAAGTGGGCGTGGTGCGGAGCGGAGGGGAAGGGGGGAGACAGACAACACACACACAGCTTAGCGTTCTGACAGTTTCATTTCGCTCCCATCGAGTTAAAAACACAAATAAATGCACAGCCATTTGCACTCTGCATCGAAAACATATATGAACGCGCTGTTGCACCTCTGAGAACTTTTAAGGCTTATTCTGTGGCGTTTATATAAGCCTTTTGACGGGTTGTGTCACAGAGCTGTAAAAACGGTTATGCTCACCAAGTGAATGAAGTCTCGTTTGTGCCGAACTCTTATTATAAAGCAAAAACAAACACTCTTCTTCGATCCATGAACGTTTCTCTCAGTTATTGTGCGCGATGTCATCTCACAGACTCTGAAACGTCATAGCAAATCAACACATGCTGTTGTGAATAATTAAGCGAAGCGTCTTCTCATAGGATAAGTAAGCGCAATCTCATGAATAATTTAGCTTAAAATTAACCAGTTTTCTCCAACAGTTAAAATTATCGGATGCTAACATTGTCTTCTATGATGTGCAACACAAACTCTTCTGCTAAAATCTCAGAAAAAGTAGTCTGGGGTTTCATGACCCTTTGAAGTGCGGACAGATAAGTTACTTAATGCTGACAATTCATAGCATTGGTAAGACATTATGCATTTTTCCTTTGCTCTCAGGTGCTTGTCACAATTATTGTAGTCACAGCACAAAATATTTAGCTGTTCCTATCACCTCTCCATCTCAAGTAGCTTCCATTTTGTTTCCAGAACGTACAATAGACAGAAAGACACTTATCGTCACTCAGTGCCCGCAGACCCCTGGAGCACACTGAGTGTCCCTTCACATGTCACCGCGGTTTATGTTTACAGTTATCTGATCTCAGGTCCAATTGTCACCTCAGACCCCTGAATCAATAGTGTTAAATTAACAATGAGCACCAGCCGCCTGAGCCGAGATTTTCTCCAGGCTCCCCCCCAGGAGGGACAGCGCCATCCGTGGGTCGGTCCAACTACCTGCGGGTGGCACAACGGAGGGAATTCAAGTGAGAGAATGGGAAAGTTGTGTTTGGGAGGAAGGATGTGAGAGCAGGTGTTCATTAGGAGATTTGAAGATGAAAGTCAGGAAAGCTTTCTGTGACCGGCTGAAATGCTGTTGTAGTGGAGGTTCTCTGAGCAGAACAGAACGCTACATCTGTAAAATGCTTCATTAGCGAGCACCGCCGCTGCAGGCGCGTTGTTTACTGGGGATCGAGCAGAGAGCAAAAGAGAGGGAGCGCTGGCTATGATCAAAGCAGAGAGGTGTACCTGTGTGCTAAGCCTCATTTTAGCAAGGGATGATGGACCCTAATGATGGTAAAAGGACAAAGCGGGGTGGATGCCTGATACACTTGCGCACACACACTCGTACAGAATAAACCTTCCAGCAGAAGTGAAGTAGATTCAGCCTTTGTTTTGAACCATGATTTGTTTTTGTATCATTCTGTGCAGATTTTAGTATCATGCAATGATACATTTTCCAAAAAATATACTGTATGTTTTTCACAGGTCTAACCAGCAAAAAAACTCACAAGAAACAAACAAGCATGTTTGTCCAGCTGATACAAGAGTATAAATGTACAGTGTGTTCCTTATGACTCTTAATCATGATGTCTGATTGAAACCCGCTTAGATAAAAGGTAGGAACAGAAAATGCAGCAACATTTGCAACCCATTCTACTTGTGTAATGTGGTGTATTCCTGAATTGACAGAGGAAAAAAGTAATAAAGGAAATTATTTGATTTTATTAATTCGAAATTGCCCAGATGTCAGATCTGAATTTGTGTTTGCAGTTGTTTGTAAATGACTACAATCCCTATCTGAAACACTTCCAACACTCACTTTTGAAGTGAAGCACCTAAGTGATTTTTTTATGGAGGTCTAGGGCTGTTATTTAAAAAAAGAAAGAAATAAAGAAAATTATATATAATTATAAAATTATATAATTTATAACCAACTAACTGACTGACTGAATGAATGAATAAATAGTGTTACATTTAACCACACATTCATTTAAATCATTAAATATTATTGTCCATTTGTTGAGTGACACTCAGTTGTTTCAGACATGAAGGTAAGTATTATTTATTTATTAGTTAATTAATTAATAATTTTTTTAATGCTGAATAACAATCAAAAACATTTATTTAGGAAATACATAGGATCAGTATTGATTTTATATACATCTCTGTAGTAAATCTTTATTGCTGGAGAAGGCACACACTATTGTGCCATAAGCAAGGCTCATTTAACATGTAGCATCCTATTCTTATTAACCTCGGAAGTATAGCACCAGACAATCAAGAGTGCAGGGGAGGGTGGCACCCTGAGGTTTTAGGCTTTTATAATAGTGCGGAGTTTATAATTATTTCCATTTGGCATTCTCTGACATTTTACAAATATATCCCTTTTGTGCTTGCTAATTGATTTGAGTTCTCCCTTATTTGGACCCTGGAAGTCCATTCAGTAAGTGATTAGATCCTCAAAGGCTTGTTCTTGTAGTAAGGGCCTCCATTTTAGAACATATTACCAGTCATTTGCTAAAACACAGAGAGGCGAGATGTTTTAAGTGGAAAATGAGCAGAATCACTCTCAAGGACCTTGGCTTTGGGCTGTTGTGCATGAAACTCCCCAAACGGTCACATTGATAAACTGTTTTATTGCTGAACAGCAAGGCATTTTTACCCTGAGAGCTTTTACTGATGTCTCATGGGAAACAAGCATGCTAGGTTTGGCTGTAGGATAGTCCATACTGTAAAGTAGTTGGTGGAACAACTTTAAATAACTTATGTTATGTTTTTGTTAAGACAAAGCTTGTTGAAGACACTTTGGCACTGTTGTTTGTGAAAGTCAAATAGAAATGTGCAGAAGCTTCGAAATGCATCTCGTTTTATGGGCAAGGGTGCATAGACAAATAGCCGTGTCTGTCTTTTTTATGTCCATCTCTCCATAACTTTGTTAATAGCCTGTGGAAGATAAGGAGAGAGCTCATTAGGTCTTTGAGGGGTTTCAGTCACCCACATCTTTGTGGAATGCCAAGTGAAATTCGTTTAAAAACAAAGGCATTTGGTTATTGATTTGCTGAAGACGTTTTGATGCTCATCCAGCCTTTATGAGTTGTGGTATGGTGATGAATCGTCTGCATTTAAACTTTCACACAATGGATTGCTATGCTTGTTGTGGAAGAGCCTCCTGAAGGTGAGAATTTGGGGTGAAATCACCAAGGGTAAGATATTAGGAAGCACATTCATTAACCTTCTCAGACCCACATATCTTCAATGAGTCCAGCAAATCAAATCAAATCAAATCAAATCTATTTTTATCTTCCTGAGCAACCCTCTCAGTTTGGTTTCTTAGCATTTGTCTTCCTGTTATTTTCATAGTTATAGTTTATAGTGAAAAATATACTTTTACATTTATTTTTCTTAAACACTCGTATTATTGCTGGATTGGGAATTCCAAATTGTTTATTTAATTTTTATTTTACTTTATTTTATGTTATTGTAAAATGTGCTGTTAGATTAGTTTTGTGTGTATGTGTGTGAAAAAAAATAAATAAAAATAAATAAATAATCAACCTATCAATAATATATATATATATGATATATATTGATTATTATTATTATTATTACTTTGAGGCTTCATATTTGTTTTAAACACTTATTGCTATATTGGAAATTCCATGCTGCCTTTATTAGTGGTTTTATTTGTATTTTTTTTATATTTAATTTGAAATTATTCTATTAAAATTATTCGCTGTGGTTATATATTATATGTGAAAATATATAATAATAATAATAATAATAATAATTTTGTTGTTGTTGCTGCTGTAGTTGTTGTTATTATTATTATCAACAACAACAAAAATAATTAGTATTATTATTAATGCTAGAATTTAGTTTGAATGAAAGGTTTGAATGTTCAGCAGTAAGTTATTATTAGAGTTATTATTAATAGTAATAGTATTTTTTAGTAGTAGACATTCATATGAATGGAAGGTTTGAATTCTCAGTAGAGTTTTCTAGTACAGTCTGCTGGTATTGATGGTCTGGGCTGGGTCTATTATCTCCATCTCAGTAGCTGTGTGGCCCACATGTGTGTTTTTCTAATCATGCAGATCAATATGACAGCCCCTCCCTTGACTCCCTCACTGCCCCATCAAGTCTTTCCTCTCTCACTCCATTAAACGTTAAGGGCTAATGCAAGAGAGAAAGGCCAAGACCACCAAGACATTGATGGAGCACTGTTTGTGTCTGCAGTGTCAAACTGACCCCTCGAAACAAAGATGGTAGTGTGTCTTTTTAAGCTGTGGGGGATTTGAGGCGATCCCTCATTAGCATCACCTGTTGTCCCAGATGGCATCACGGGAATCAGAAGGATCAGGATGTGTCAATTTGTGGCTCTTTCTCCTGTTCTGTGACATGCAAGCATGCAGAGGTGTTTCAGAACCACTAATGCCATCTGCTGTGTTTATGTGGGGTGTGAAGACACAACACTAGCCCTGAGTCATCAACTTGCCTTACTTTGATGTGGATTGTTGGACTTTAATATTCTGTGCCATTATTTCAGATCTGTAGCATCGACCAGTGGGGCCTGGTGGACCCTGATTGTTTTGACAGAATATGTAGAGTTAGAATAGAATTGTACTGTACTGTAATGGTGCTGTACTTCAAAATAGCTGTTTAATTCATCGACTGTTCGAAACATAAGAAAAAAGAAACAGCTCTCTATTTTTCCTTATTTTTAAAATTGAAATGAGGGATATTTAACCATGCTAAGTTAGAGATACTAATGCCATTTAAATGTGCTAGTATTATGCATAATGCATGTTTCTTCCTGTCTTTGATTTTTGTCATCTATTTGCATCATTTGGTGAATAATAAGGCACTGACTTTTAAATGAACCATGTTGCTGTGTTATTTCCCTCTCTTCACCATTTTAGACTTGACACTGTTGAATTAATACTGTTTGATCATCTTGTTGTATTCACATTAAAAATCAGTACTTGAGTGCTGTGTTAGGTGCTGTAATGTTTTCTTTAAGAGGTTTGGAGGTCCGTTTCTCTTCATTTTGAAGACTTTGACACTAAATTCCATTGGCGTAGTTCATCTAGCAAAGCTAGCAAATGAATTTTTTGTTAATATTATTTGTATAGTGTATTGTAAGGTAAGAAAATAGTAATGTTTTAAAAATATGAATGTGTAAGAACGTTAATGTAATGTTGCCATTATGCTGCCGGAGACATTTTTCTATACAGAATGGATTTGTTGTGCACAAGACGGTCTGCCTGACAATTCCTCGTTAGAGTACATTAGCCATGTTAGTCATGTACGCACGCTATTACATCTACGGCTCACACCAATATGGAAAAGCCATATAGCATTAGCAGTTTTCTGTAATGGTTTCTCACCGACTCATTAGGACAGAGCGAGCGCAGGAGCTGCGTTAAGGCTGAACAGTGTGCAGGTGTAGGTGTCATCCCTCTTAGATCGCAAGCTAACAGCACCCCCCTCCATGTGAGAGCGAGGGAGATAATGAATGCTTTCACACTTTACCTTGAAAACTGACCAAACGGCCCTCGCGCCAATTAAGAGCTTGTTTTTCACTGGAGTGGCCATTATCAAACCTGACCTTCCAATTATTTTTCTGAATTTCCCCCGCGATTCGTCACCTCGTTGTGGCCTCTAGCCAAGCAGGCTTGGTTGAAGATGGTCCTGGAATGGGTAATAGTGCTTCACAACAGAACGGCCGCAATCCATGGGCCTGGAGACACCTTTACCACAGCCAAGATATCTCTGTCTCTCTCTCTCCTTCAGCCTCTCACCTTTTCCTTCCTTCCTTTCTTCCTCTTTTCCCATTTTAATGACTCCTTTTCTCCCTGAGCATATCTTCTTTCTCTCTCTTGCTTCGTTCGTTTTTTTGAATTAACTAGCTGTCCGCGCTCTCCTCCCTGCATATCTTTTCTCATTCGCTCTTTAAAGTTGTTCTTATATAAGTTCTTTGAGCTGTCCTAAAGCTACAAGCAACAGCTAGGTCTCGTTGCAGAGGATGTTCAGTACCTGCTTCGATGTCGATACCTTTTGTCAATACCTGTTCTGTGTGCTGTATTCCTTTGTATCAGTCCGTATTATTAACAGTGTTTGGAAATCTGCTTTGAAACTTGCTGGTAAAGTTACAAGAAAATTATTGTTCAAAATAGTTCAACTAGAGTTAATAATAACAACAACAACAATTACTAGTACTACTACTACTATTACTAAAAATTATTATCATTATTATTTGTGAGTCATCAGTGAAAGAAGGTGTGAAAATATATATCAGAAAAGGTTGAATGTCATGTTCAAGAGGTCTAAATAATATTACATTAGGTGCAAATAATATAATTACTGAAATAAATGAACTTTTCCACGACATTCTAATTCATTGAGATGCACCTGAATATGTACAGCTAAAGCCTCATTTAAGAGATGGAAAAAATGCACGTCTATTTTAATTGAAATATAAAATGCTTTATTTTCCAAGTAAAATTAAGTCATTAGATGTCAGCCAGTCAGAGCCTCTAAATGGCTGGGTTTCCCATTAGCCATCAACCATGCCATGTTATAGACAGAACATTTGTTCATCTCTAAGCTCTCGATATTTTTACGTTCTAGATGAAGTCATTAAAGTTAATGTGACAAAAATACTTAAATTGGAAACAGGAAAGATCACAGTGACACAGAGAACCAATGTAGCAATTTAGCACGTAGCACTGCAAGTCCAATCAGCAAGCTAATCAAAACTATATTCAGAATGTTCTTTAATCACTCTTCAAAGGAGTATGACATCTTGACATCAACATAAATGAGATCAGTGAGAAGTTATGTATATTTAAATGTATGAGATGTCTTAAATTATATATGTTTAAATGCACATATTATTTTTCTCTGAATGCCTGTGCATGCATTTTGTAGTAGGTGCAAGGTTAACCTTTGCAATCAAATATTTAAGATGCTTAATTTTCAAAAGACTCTTCCTTTGCTCTGTCCTTGCTGACACCACAACAGTGAGATTGGCTCCATATTGGGCGCTTCATCTTTCAGAGGATGTTCTGGTGTCAACAGCTCATTGATCATGTCTTTGTAAAGGAAGGAGTTTCACAACAGGCCAATGTCATCACCTTCTTCATCAGGCCTGAACTCTCAGTCATCATTAAAGCACGTCTTTGCCTGCACTAAACTATAATGTATAACTACCTGTCTGTTTTGGTTCTCAGTGATTTATCGCCATAACATTAAACTAGTTCATTATACACCTTTACCAGTAAAATATACTGTTGCACTCAAATGCATTTAATTTTAATTAAAACATTTTTAAGCAGGTTGTATTTGAATTTAGGAAGCTGATCCAAAACTATACACTTCTTATATAT
>NW_015645070.1:826673-828419 GCF_001515625.1 Sinocyclocheilus rhinocerous
TCTTTCTTAGGAGTCGATTGCACAGCACTTTTTTTTCTTTTTTTTTTCATTTTATATGTCTGTGTGAACATCCGGTGTGCATGTCGGTGCCTGAGGGCCTTTGGTAACATACAAATGTTAATATTTACAGTAGTGCTTTTTAGTTGTTCCCGTCTCTTGGTGCACAAATTGGCTTCTCCTTAGGGTGAAATTCAAAGATAATCATTTCCATTTTAATTGATTTGTCAGATGTGCTTGAACACCCTCCAGCAGTCGTCCTTAGAGGGTCAGTCTGAAAGGAAGTACAGTATCTCTGGAGATTCCTTGCTGTGGAGAAAAAAGTCAGGATGTTGGAGAATATCTCGCTCACTAGTCCTTGTAAGGACTTTCTGAGCCACCATGATTAGGACGGTACAGTTGTTTGGCCCGTTTTTCATGCGCTTTGTTTGTTTTTCCTCTTTTCTTTCTCTCACTAGCTTTGTTTACATCCGCTGTTTGATTTGTGTTGGGAAGAATCCTACATGACATACAATTACACCCAGAGCCAGAGGCCATAGTATTCCCTCCTTCCTCCCAAAATAATCTCTTTCAAATTGGATCCTGCATTTTGTGTGATGGTGCAGAAAAAAAGGCCCAAAGGTACTTCTGTAACATCTCTAAACACAAGATTTGTGGCATTGAGCTACAATCAGCATGAAAAATGTGAACGTTTGAGACTATTTTATTACTTCTGTTCCAACATTAAACATGCCAGCATGTTAAAACATAAACCATTCAAGGATTCTGCCTGCATTTAGGGAATTGTCTTGCTTTTCAGGCAAATCAGCTTCATTTCTTTCAATCGGATTCCACTTAAGGCTAGAATGTGTTATGCTCTCAGATGCCATCCCAAATCTCAACAATGGCTGCAATCAGAATTACCAATCTAAAGTGTTGACATAAACACGCACAATGCTCTTGTTTATTTCTCTTCTATTCCCTTTCTTCGCCTCTGCCTTTCTTCCCTCTGACTTGAATGTCCCTGAGTATTCATCACTCTGAGATGAATAAATGATTGTATGCATTATTTACCCAGCGCAGAAGCTTCGGTAGAAAGCTTTGTTCGCTTTTGCCATCACCCTGAAAAGACGTCGATATCCCTGACGGAAACCGCTAACAATGCTAAAACAGACATGCCTGTTTACGTATCTGTGCTACCTGATAAATTGTGGCCTAGTGTGCATTCTGCACAACCTCTCAAACCGACTGAAATATTTATCAGCCAGTGACCCATTCCAATAGCAAACAGCCATACGAAGAATGTTAAGCGGATCAGCGTCAGCATCACTAGCAAAATGCAATGTTATATTCACTATTGTTTATGATAATATCTGTTGTGGGTACAGCAAAGAACCTGACACTCTGAAAAACTTAATTCGATAAATATTTTTAGTTAAATACATTACCATTCACAAGTTATGAAAGAAACAGTAATATTGTGAATTATTACAATTTCAAATAATAGTTTTCTCTTTTAATATGTGACCGTGGACCACACAAAACAGAGATTAAGACATCACCTGAAAGCTGGATAAATAAGCTTTCTATTGATGTATGGTTTGTTAGGATAGGACAAAATTTGGCCGAGATACAACTATTTTAAAATCTGGAATCTGAGGGTGCAAAAAAATCTAAATACTGAGAAAATCGCCTTTAAAGTTGTTCAAATGAAGTTCTTAATCTTAGCAATGCATATTACTAATCAAAAATTAAGTTTTGATATATTTA
>NW_015645070.1:829035-829393 GCF_001515625.1 Sinocyclocheilus rhinocerous
AATATACCCCAGCGACTTAAGACTGGTTTTGTGGTCCAGGGTCACATATATTGTTTTAAAAAATCCTGTGATGGTAAAGCTGAATTTTCAAGTGCTATTACCCCAGTTTTTTTCTCAGTATTCTCTGAATAGAAAATTCAAAAGAAAAGCATTTATTTGGATTATTATTACTGTATTTTTTTGTAACAATGTTACAATCTTTACTTTTACTTTTGATCAATTTGATGCAGTCTTGTAAATAAATAAATAAATGAAAAGTCTTACTGGCCCCAAAGTTTAGAGCGGAGGTAAAAATGTTGATTGTCAAGTCAAACTAATATCATGTTATATAAGAAATCAAACCAATACCATGTTATAT
>NW_015645070.1:829513-845808 GCF_001515625.1 Sinocyclocheilus rhinocerous
CTGAGACCTTGTAACACTAATGAGTCACATGACACCGGGGAGAGAAAATGGCTAATTGGTTCCAATTTGGACATTTTCACTTAGGGGTGTACTAACTTTTGCGGCCAGCGGTTTAGACATTAATGGCTGTGTGTTGAGTTATTTTGAGGGTATTCAACTGTGTAAGTGTGTGTATGGACATATCTGTGGGCAAGAATCTGTAACCCGAAGGTGTGAAATTAATGTTTGCTTCAGCAGGGTTAACTTGAATTTCACGGCAGCGTGGCTCCGGCCACCCACATAAATCTGTGACGTATGCTCTTTGTTGAAAGTGGCCATGAGTGAATATGGCAAACTTCTAGATGCACTGATGATTGCATATTGTGTGGGCAGCCGCACACCCTACATGCTCTTCCTGCGCTTCCTGAGAGGGCGCACGAGTGATGACACTTCCTGGGCCTGGAAGAGTCAAGCATTTTAAAGTAGGGGAAGTGTGTGGGTTTAAACTGACTCTAGTGGCCCATCTCAAGGGTCTGGATAAAGGAGGAACCAGTGAGTTGTGGTGAGGGAATGAGAGAACGATTGCTTGTTTGTGTTTAAAGGAAGAGTTGGAAAGGGTACAGAAAACTTTGGTTTTGCCACTTCTCCCCTCAATCACTCTTCCTTCCCCTTTGTGTTGGCCCTTTGATGTTTTGTTTTATCAATTACATCTTTTAAATATGAACTTCCTGGCTTCAAACAGAGCGCTGCATACAGCAAGGTGAGATTATCACTGCCAAAACCTCTGAAAAAGCACTATTGTTTAATATTTTCGCTAAATTGATCACTCTCAAAACCTCTGAAGGGAAGTTATAGCATGAACTTTGTCGTCATGTCTCCTTTTGTGCTTCTTTTGCACAATAAACACTAATTCAATAAATATATCTCAAACCCAGCTTTTAGGCCAATTGTGTGTGTGCGTGTGTATACTCCTCCATCCCATTGGATACACACAGAGCAGCTCAATTCGCTATTTGAACCCTCATCTAAAGGGGATTATAGAAATATCGTGTGATACAAGACCAGGCCACTTCAGATGAACAGGCCAGCTTTAACCCTGCTTTGAGACTTATTTAAACGATCAATGAGTCTAATTTAACGTGCCAAGATTTGTTTTCTTTCTTTCCCCTATTGCCTCTAGAAAGTGTTGGTTTATCAGGTTGAGCCACATCAGTCCAATCATAGACTTCTTTATTCAGTTTCTATTTGCTTCTCAAAAAGTAGTGAGGTCATTGTTGTATCAACTGGAGAGGTTGTGCTTTGAAAACGCTCTTGCTAAATCAGATCTATAGTAAATGCTCTGTAAGCTGTATTATTGTCATTGTGCTTAAGAAAAACAGTGTCACAATTAGACTCATTCATAAGTGGAAAATATTTCTTAGCTTGAAGGTTGTTGCAAAGACCTTTTTCAAATTTCATTTTTCACAGGATGAGATTTTTTATTATACATGACAGCGAGATTTAAATTCACAAGACAGCACTTCAACATATTTAGGCCATTGAGTTATGTTTACAATATAGAACCTCAAGAAAAGGCCATTTCCTCATAACCCGCTGTGTGAGTTTGATATTATGCTACTGTCATGATTCATAATGTTTAGTATCATAATTGTGATTTTGATTATATTATGCTTTTTCCTGCATTTTGGATGTGTTTTTAGGTGTTGAATGAACGAGATGGTGTTCTTTCCTCTCCCAAAATAATGCTGCTCAACAAGAAATTATGTTATGTTATGTTATGTTATGTTGTGTTGTGTTGTGTTGTGTTGTGTTTTGGAAGATATATAAGAATTTTTATATATCAAATATATTATCAAAAAAGAATAATACATTTAAAACTTTATGAAAGCTTATGTAAACACTTGTTTGTGGGAAAACACGATTTTTTTTTTTATAATACTTTTAACGTATTTTTTATGGAAATTTGTAATGCTTTTTAATCAATATAGTTATGTAACCTTAGTAACATATTAATCAGGCCATGCTTATTGTTCAGTCTTGTGGTCTCTTTAAACCATTAAGTTTTAGAAGCCATTATGTTTTAATTAGATTGATGATGCTGTTTATGTTGCTGTATTGTGGCTGCGGCTGAAACGTTACATTGTATTTCTGAATGGGAAAACCAGTCTACAGTCCTTCATGAATCTGAATGGCATTGTTTAGGAGTAATGGGTCGAATGAAAGGAGCGCTGATGCTGAAGACATGGAGTATTAGAAGGAAAATGTCACCTCAGCTATCCTGAGAGCTTAATCCTCACCCAATGTAATGTAATCAGCAAACCCCTGCCCATTGCTCTTTCCTTCATTGAGGTAGCATTTCAATGCGCTACATTTCCACGCCTTGCGTGACATCCCATTTATCTTCGTAAAGTTCTCTCACTCTTCAAGCGTTTTCAAGCACTGAGCAGATCGACTTACAAGTAATGAGACAAAACTTTAGCCCCACTTCAGCCAACACAAGCGAATAACCATAAAGACATAAGCCACTTTGATTGATAGATGCTTTATGCCTACATATTAACAATTTCAAACATTGCCTGTTTGTTTTATTAGATATACTGTACAGTCACTGTTACTATATGATAATGGTTTTGTCAGTGAGCAGAAGGTCATTGAAGACTAGATCTAATTTAATACTAGTTTCCATTACAGTTGCATTGATCTACACTGCAAATCCTTTTAGTCTTGGAATTGGCCTAATTGGTTTTCAGACAACCTAACTGGAAATGCTCGGTCTCACGTTGCTTTTAGTCATACGGTTAATGCATTTTTGTTCTAGGCCTTATAGACCAGTGTAGTTTTTATTTTAATACGATTAGGTACGTATGATAACTGTAAGTACATAGCCTTTTTGACTTGTTCAGTTGTGCATTTGTGGCCATAAAAGTGTTACAACTTTCTAAAGGTGTTCATAACTTGATTTATCATTTCTATATGGCACTCATGTAATACAGGTTTACGAGCGCATGATTAATAATGTCAGGAGTCGTGTTGTGACCCACGTGCAAAGAGAAAACAGGCCTGAAGCAGCTCAGGAAAAAGTGCATGACAGTCTTGCGAGGTCTTTGCCTTAAATCACTGCTGCTGCCTGAGATTCAAGCACTAAAAACGCCGCCTCTGGCCCTCTCGTCTAGACAACTGGGCTTTTATAGACAGAGTGGACAGGTGTTGCAGTCGCTCAGGCTCTGACTCTGACTCTGTTTTCACTATGTTTGTGAAGTGTTTTAATGAATGTGCTACTACGCTGAACCCGGTAGCCCTTCCAGCAGCACCCTACTGAGTCGTAGCGTCTTGTCGATCGTGGGCAGATGACTATGAGTTTAGCAGTGTTGCTGGCAACCGCCACATTCGACTCTGTTATAGTCAATAATCATATGGTATTTACTCAACTTGTTGAAAGCAGTGTTGGCTAACACTTAGCTATATTATCTTTCATTAAGTAAACAAGAATTATATAATTGATTCGGGTTTCTTGATAATGCAAAAATAACGATAACATATTCTTTAAAAAAAGTTACAAAATATCTTGTTTATGGAGTATTGTGTTTGCATATGATACTCTTAAAAAAGAAAAAGAAATAAGATAATGTAAAAAAAGAAAAGCTATAAAAATCTTTATATATTTGTGGCGAGTGGGGCGGGGCCGAGAGCCGTGGGAACGGAGCGAGGCCGGTGGAGTAATTGATAATGAGCAACACCTGCACCACTTACCGGTCTCGAGTCTCACGGAGGAGCTCCGGAAGGATAAAAGGGAGGAGGGACGACAGTGTCGGACGAGAGAGGACCAGGCCTGGAGTTTATTTTGTGTTTTGTGTGCGGCAGTCGTCCGCGAGGGGCTGCCGCTTTACTTTCGTTTTGTGTTTGTTTTTTTTATTAAAATCTTTAAATGTTCGCCGGTTCCCGCCTCCTTCTTTCCGACCTACGAACGTTGTTACAATATTATACAATGATATAGATAATATACTAATTATTAATTTCTAATATTTTATGTAATGTATTTTTTATATTTATTATTTTATTTGTTTTATATTTATTTGGAATATTTGTTTACAATCATGAAAATAAATAATAAAAAATAATAATAAATACAATTTTAGAAAACATGTATACATATATATGCAATGTTCTGTAATGTTAAACTAACATAGATAATATAATAATTACTTATTTTCTAGATTCCTATATTTTATAATGTATTTAAGATTTTTTTTTTATAACAAGTATTTATATCGAAGTATTTTCTGGTACTTTTCAGTATTTAATACAGTTAAAATTTAGTTATAATTATTGATTATATTTTTATAGTTGATTTAAATCTGTTAGTGCAATGCATTATAGGATTGTTTTCATGTGGAAGCGACGTGAAATTTTGCCTTTGAGTTTGGCCACAAGACGAAACTTGAATGGCAGCTTGGATATGATATCAGCTTTAATGTCTGGAGTGTTTCAGTTGTGCCTTAAAATGCTGCCTAAGTAGACAGCTCACTAGGTTTTGGAACAGAGCCACAGTATTGCCTATTGCAGTGTCACTAGTACTGTGATCTGAAATTGCTTGTTCTTAGCATAATTTGTCCTTGTTTCCCTAAAACAGCATGATGCTTTTTGAATGTGGATGCTGTTGCAGCCTATGAGGGCACGCTTGAGGTCTCTCTCTCTCAAGCTTGAGAGAAGACAATACGCTCAAGGCACTGCCTCCTGCTGGCCCTGACCTCGTGCTGAAATGGCTTTTCCACACGCACCCGAAAGCCATTGGACTGCATTTTAAAGAATAATAGAATCGCTGCCTCCTCCCCGAGAAGCCATTTCAACCCAGTAATACGGTGGCAAGGGGGCATGCCTTTGAAGGTGACTTTATTCTTTATTCTCTCTCCCTGATTCGTTCTCGTGGCACTCCGTCCAATTCCTGACAAATCAAATTGTCCTTAAACAGTGCTAGCTTGGTGTTGTGTTGTATCGCTACATCAGAGAAAGCTCCTGGGTGGGAACTGGGAAATGCTCTTTGCTCGCTGGTAAAACCCTTCAAAAAAGTCGTTTTGAAGAAGTCTTTTTACTAGTTCCGAGAACTACAGACCTGACTGGAAGGGAGTTTCCACACTAGAAAGCCAGCACAAGTAAGAGAAAGGATGTTCTGACATGAGCAAGGAGCAGGATGGGTAATCTAGTGCTGCATGTGTTCAATCATTAATTATCCATATGAGAGCAGAGCTGCTCCGAGAGAAGCCAAAGCGTCTGACTCCTGTGTAAACACAAGTGGATCCGCTTATTTACCGAAGCTCTCGTGATAAAGTGAGACTGGGGCTGCTGTTCTCTCTGGGAGCCTGTGCAGTCCTGATATGAATCTCCTTTTTTTTCTCATCTGAACACTATATAAAGCCACAATGCAAATTTCACTCAAGATCAAAACACAAATGCAATAAACATGGAGTTTATATTCATTTCGTCCTCTGAAGCATCCAGCTGTGGTTTTCTGTGTGAGGCTTTGCAGCATTTGTTCAGTGTTTTCAGTGAGCCAGTTTAATTTAATCATACATAAAATTATTTCATTATTGAGCAATCTTGGTAGAAGTGTGGAGTATATTGCCGGCAACATAATCTTTGCCGTTTCAGCAAATTAGCCTCTCATAGATGTGCACTTGATAGAAAAGGTGTTCGCTCTCGCTTTCTCTCTCTTTTTCTGTTTCTACGAGTTTCAAACTGCTTATTCATCTCAACGGGGGGATATGAGGCGAAATAGAGAGCATAGCTCTCCAGACATGCGGTATTATCAGGGGGAGCTGAAATAACTCCAATTAATCAGCGCAGCGATAATAAACACAGAAGGGGAGTGGCCGGTGCTTGAACGTTTGGCCCACAATGCACCACTGCAATGGGAAAGAAAATCGAAGTAGTGAGTTTTTGTGGATTTGAGGATTTCAGCAGTTTGATGGTTCCTCAAGGGACCCTGTAAAACATGTTCTCTTTCATGCTGAAGCTTTTTAGTGGTCGATTCTTGTATGTTTTGCCAGGATTTTTAAGTAAACCAATACAAAAATGTATCATTTCCATCCATCTATCAGTCTATCGGGCTATCTATTGGTCTGTCAGTCTGATTAATTTCTTTGCTGATTTAAATAAATAAATAAATAGTTGCAATTGTTATATATTTTAAATCTAATTAGTAATTTTATTTTAGATAAATAATATATTTATATAATATCCAGTCATTCAGATAAAACCAAACAATAAAATTAGTGCTGGGCAACGATTAATCGCATCCAAAATAAAAGTTTTTGTGTACATCATATATGTGCGTGTACTGTGTATATTTTTTATGTATATATAAATACACACACATGCATGTATATATTTAAGAAAAAGATGTTATGTTTATATATTAAATATATTTATATATAATATAAATTATATGAATATAAATATATACATGCAAATACGTGCCAATATTTTCAAAATATATACTGTATGTCTGTGATTTATATATACATAATAAATATAAACAGTACACACACATATATTATGTAAACAAAAAAATATATTTTGGATGCGATTGATTAATCGCGATTAATTGTTGCCCAGCACGAAATAAAATACATTATAATTTAGTTAATTATAATTATGTAAATTTTTATTCATTTACACATGGAACATAATCTGCAGTAATTATATTTTGTTAGTAACTATGGTTAAACTGTAATTGTTTTAATTAAAAATGCCAGTCAGCCTTATAGGCTATTTTTCTATATTACAGTACATACTGGAAAAAAAACTTCTAAAGTATTTTGTTGGTTTTCACAGGACAGATCATGCTCAATAATCTACACAAATAAACTAAGAACACATATTGAATACAGATGAAAAATCAACATTAAGTTGTGAAGCCCAAAGCACAGAGATTACTGAATATGGCCCACTTCAGAGGCTGCATAGACCTCTGGGAAGCGGGGTGAAGAGTCAGTGTCTATCGCTGTGTCTGGATTGATGAGCCTTTGATTGCATTGCTCATGAGCAGCTTTCATTAGCGCCAGTCTGAGTGGATTGTGAGAAATCTAAATGTGTGTGTGTTTGCTCCATGAGACGTCTGCATGTGATGAGTTCTTCAAGACAGCTCTCATTATGCACCTATGGAGGACCGAAGCTTCTCTCAGACTCAAGCAGCAGTGGAATCATGCCTCTAAATGACTGATCTGATTACCTTGTTCAGGCTTTTACAGGAAGATGAGCCAGAGACCTGAAATGGGGCCTTTGTCACTTACTATGAATGTAACCTTTACTCTCATTTGCATGCTATTTTTCGTAGTTGAAGAGCTTAAAGGCGAGAAAAAAAGCTTAGAGCAGCCAGGTGCTCAGCTTTAGTCATTGACGAAAACGTCGTAGCTCTTGCATCGAGAAGTTTCAGTCATTAGGAGACTGTGTGTGTGTGTGTTGCTTTACTCCATTCTTTTGCGTAATGATTCCGTTATTGAACTATGTTGGCTTTTACTCGCAGACCTAAATGACTGATGCTTCATTCACATGCTCATGATTCATTTTTGAGCTCAACCGAACGGCCAGTTCCTAATGGAAGCCATTAGGTATGAAATATCCTGCTTTTAATATGCAATTCATGAGCTGGAAATGGCACATTTTCTTGATGTTAAAACACAAATAACATAATAGAATGCAAAAAACAGAGACTTCTGATGTATAGGAAACCTTTCTGCAGCTCTATTAAGTGACCTGACCCAAAGCTGGAAATGTGGCTTTGTGAAAGGGGTTAGTTTATAAGCTGTAGTATGATTATATGTTGAAATCAAATTAAAATGTAATACATAAGCTCCCAGTAGACCGTTCAGCCGTCGGTGCGGGGCATTTATTAAAACTCCTGCTGTGATTAATTATATTGTCACGACAAGTTTTGTAAGATTTGTGCTCTATAGTACCTGCTCCCCTCACAGGCAATTAAGGCGCATGATTACGTATGCATACGCTCACAGACTGTGGTTTTGCTATTTCTTGGACAGACCGACCCCATGACCTACTGTAGATAAAAACACATTTTATTCCCTCCCCCTCTTCGCCATGGTAAAACCATGATTTGTGTGCGACTTTGCACTTGATCATTTTCTTGTAGGAGTGCGACACGTTATTTTGCCTGTGGCCTGATCCCTGTTTTATGTCACATTATTTTATTTCTCTTCCTAGGTCACCTTGGTTCAAAGTAGGAAAGGTTACGGGGAAAGGACCTGCAGAAGTCACCTTCACATAACACAATGTTTATTAGAGATCTTTATGCACAAATACAAGCGTTTACACTAACTGAATCGGGATTCATATTGTTTACCAGCAGTAAACGTCTTTTAAATAAGTTTTCTAAATTCATTTTCTACATTAAAATGAAAGCAATGCTATCTCAGTGTTATGCTTTAGGAAAACACACACTTTTTGAATATGAGAGAGTAATGCTTGCTTAAAACTCTATTTGGACAGGATACATTTTAAGGACATTTACTGTCCAACGGATGTCTGTTTATCGTCATTTCACATGGGAGGGATAAGCAACGTCTGTAGAAAATGCAGTGATGGGCTTGTCTAATGCATCTGCATTTGTTTTGCTGATCTCACTAGCCTTGCTAATTTGGAGATTATTTGGAATGATTTGATTTTTAATTTTGGACAATAAACTTGATTTGTCTTTAATAATTGAAAAAAAAAAAAAAAAAAAAACATTTTAATTTGAGTTTTTTTTTTATTTTCGTTTTCCCACTACATCATTTGACCATTTGAACTGGTGTGCATGTTGTACAAAAGGTCAAAGATTAATGCCACAAACTGGCTTTGCTTTTAAAAAAGAAAAAAGTTCTTATAATATACAGTAGGTATATTTCTTGATATTTTAATGATGATTTACATTTCTTTGTTTTACATTATTACAAAAAAAAGTAGACTTTAAAGTAGTCTTTTAGACCACACAGCACAATTAATTTGAGATCTTTTATTTAGTTCAATAATAAACTGTATGAGGCATGAAGCACCAATATTACTTTTTTTTTTTTTTTTTTAAATCAAGGTTTAAAGTAGACGTTCAAGTCTTTTGGACCACACAGCCAAGTTCATTTGAGATTTTTTATTTAGTTCAATAATAAACTGTATAAGGCTCTAATATGAAGCACCAATACTAAAAAAACTAAACAAAAATGTGTTAAAACTGTGCTATCCCTTTGAAATGTAGTGAAGTGTGACTTTTCGTTTTCTTGTGTTTTCTCACTGGCCAACACCCACTTGAGACACTTGAAGTGCTTGATGTAGAACGAGAGTTACATAACCTACAGCTTAGACATGAGCCACTTTAAGATGATTCACATGCATTTTACCAACATGCCAGTTCACACGGGACTGCTATAACCTGTACCTAATCTTTCAGGGCATTTTAGGGTAGACCCTGTAAGCTTTACCAGCACAGGAGTGCATAGTCTGGAAAAATTCAAAGAGAATTAAAATCACAGAGAAGCTTTGCTAATTATTACATTACCCCATTACCTTCACAGTGAAATTGATCCATCTGGATAAGTTATAAGTAGAGTAACTTTTTGGAGAGTCAAATGGCTCCCAGAGGCTGTGGCAGGATATTACCTAACTGCATATAATTAATTTTCGCTACAGATATGTAATGATGTGACTGAGACGTTTTAAAAACAAATGCTGGGTTTTCTCAAAGCCGCCTAAAAAAACTTCTAAGTGGGTGAGCTTTAGAGGTTTGTCAAGCGCAGGATGGGCAGCACAAATTCTGATCTATGCACCACTGCAACGTCTGGCACGGTGTCAGAGAGGCTCACGAGAGGTATTTGCGTTTCGAACATCTCAAACACGTAATAAATGACAGCGTTCGCACACTCTGTTGGATAAAACCCGCCTGCCAGATCAAGGCGTTTAGAGTGGGATAAGATCAGTGACTGTTTGCTGAGCAATTATACTTTTTCATCCGTCTGTTTTCTTTATTTCGGATAAGACGCTTGTGTTTGGTATTGTAGAGGTGAGACTTTATAGGAGGGTTGGTTTGAGGGTTTGTAAGCCATGTGTCTGGCCACCTGCCAGGGCCTTTGCGGTGGAAGTCGTTGAGCTTTAGGGTGCAGTTCTGAGATGTGCTCGTCTCCGAGCTCACAGCAGGCAACATGTTTGTGTCTGGGACTCATCTCCCCTGTCAAAACACACACCCGAGGCACCGGGACATGAAAGCTTATTGCTGTTAATAGTCTTTTTTATATATATAAAGAGGGCATACATAGATCAGGATCCCCCACAGTGTTGGCTCTGCTCATGAAAGTGGTGTTCCCTTTCACTCTCTTTTGGTTCCTGTTAATGTCTCTCTCTGTCTGACTATGATATGCATTATGACTGCAGGCTACTTTTTGTTGCAGTCTGGCAGCTGCTGCCATTTTGAAGTGCAATTAAGAACAACTCTCCCTCTCTTCCTCTTTGCTTTTTTCTTCCCACTTTCTTCCTACATGAAAGCATTAGCGCCACATACCTGTTTGTTTTCTGCTGCCTGAGCGCTCGTTAATGAGCCTGACTTAAATGAAGCTTTCAAAGCATTCAAAACCTGCTATGTTGTTACAGTTGAGGTCATTTTGTTCTGTCACATTTAGAGGATTTTTCTTTTCTTTTTTCTTTTTTTTTTTCAAATGTGCTTAGTACATCCTAATTTTTCTTAAAGACAGCATGACATCAAAATAGACCCCATTAACTGTCTTAACAAATGTTCCTGATCTTATGCTCTGCATGTCTGTGCGCGTTATTCTAAAGAAATGATTTGTCATTGCAGTTTGTTCAGCACTCCACTCTATTTCCTGTAGATTCCAGTCCAGTTTTTGTTTGAGACATTCTCTTTTTTTTTTTTTAAGTGAATTTTCTTAAAAGTCATTACATTAAACCATTAGATTCTTCCTCTAGTACCCTAGTAGAGGTGCATGATAACGGTTAAACAGTTAATCACAATTATTTTCCTCAAATATATAATACGATTATTATCAAAAAAAAATTTTTTTGTTTTTTTTTTACATTTCATCAGAATTGTCCTTTCACGTAAGCACAAAGCAAGAGAGCGTCAACTTGCATGATTTGCGTACAGATTTAGTCACAGCAAATGGTGAAAGAAAACTGGATGTATTATACTTTTATTTGAGCAGAGTATCGCAATAGAAATCACTAAACTCCAACTTACATGTTCCCCAGAGTTGTCAGCTCAACAGCGTTTTTTTCCGTAATGTAGAGAGAGCGTATGCATAGTTGCCATGTTGGAAAGAGTACTGTAAACCACTGGGCAAAAAATGTATTATTATGATTTAAGAAAAAAGCTCTGTAAAATCACAAATAAAAAGCATCCAAATGTCCACATTCTGATATATGCAGAACCAATTTTGCATAGTTGCATTTATATGCAGGCAATTTTCTCTCTCTCTCTCTCTCTCTCTCTCTCTCTATCAAATATAACTTTAAAGTAATAACACAGTAATAACACAGTTTTCCACAGTCACATTTATTTATATTTTTTATTTTTGTATTTTATTTAATTTTAAATTTTTAGATATTTGTTTTATTTCTTACATTATTTTGTGTTTTATTTATTTGTTTTGTACATTTTTATGTCACTCGCAGATTTTTTGGTGTTCTTCAAATTCCTTTAATCTCTGCATCAAACATACAGTCTTCTATTTTGAATACCCTAGACAAGAGCTGCCATTTTGGCTCCAGTGTGTCAATAATCGTTGATTTAACTCTCCATGATTACATCCTTCTAGCCTCCTCCTTTCAGTCTCATTTGTGATGCCTTTTTCCGAGTGCGACCGACTGCATGATGGATCTAGTGAAAACTGCTGACCACCTTACTCCCCATCAGCCCCCCTCTTTTAGCCAGCCGTGATGGATTTGACACCCCAACCTTCTGCACTGCATCCGTCATTCCACCCGGCATGAGGCGGCCAAAAAAATAACACGGAAGGACGCAGGGCAAAGCATACAGAAAAAGCCAGCGAGCATATTGTTCTCTGCTTCCCTGTGGTCAGCCCTCTGAGGTCGCTCACAGTTCAGCACTGGTGTAGGGTGGCTGATGATGGATTCTGTCCCTTTTTGAACTTCTTCCTCTTTTTCTAAAGCCGCTACTGTTGTATCCCTTTAGAGACGGCTCTCCCGCATGGTTAGCGCTGCGATTCACATCACACCCTGAGATTGGGCCTGGCTATGAGCTCATTAGGGGACTGTAAAGCCTGATTTTTCAGGCTTCAGTTGTTAGCTCATGCATGCAAGTTATCAGCGCTACAGAATCAAAGCCTGGCGAATGTAGAATATGTCTGTTTATTGTGTATACAAATAGCCTGTTATCTGTCACCCCTGTACTGAATAGGGTTTTATTAAGGAAAAATACAAAAGCACGCTTTAAGAAGGTCTGCCAAGTATTATTATTCTCCTCACTCCCACAGTGCTGTTCTTTGTAGTCATAAATAAAGGAAGCATCAAAACACTGAGGGTATTTTTAAGAAGGACAAATGGCAACATATCCACATAAAAAGCCCTCCAAACCCACGTCAGGTTGTTATTTTATGGCGCACAGTGGATGAAAAGAGAGTGATTTTCCGATGTCTGCTTGGACAGTTCGTGTTTGTGTCACGTATGAAGCAGAGCTCATAATCCCATAGAGACCTCTGATCCTTCTCCTACGCTGACGTTTGATGGAGACTTGAAATATAATTAATTGCTAATCTCAACGTTCTGATCCCTGGAGCTAAAACAGAAGAAGATTGTGGAGGTTGGACTGAACTTTTAGAACCAGATGCAGAACATTAAAACTGTTTGGGTTCTTGGCATAAAGTAGTAGTATGTTTTTGGTCTGTTAGCGGGTGAATTGATCAAGCAATGGCATTCTTTCGCTCTGAACTGCACCAAAACTGTAACTGGTTGAACTCTGGCAATCCTCTCTGACCTGGCAGAAGGGGACTTGAAAACAAAAAGCAAGCTGTTCGTTTACTGTTCAACTAACTACAAAATCACCATCAACCAGTTCAACCAGTTCCAATCGAACTGCAAACCGTTTTAATACATTAGTATTATTATAAACAAACACACATGGTAAGCATTTATCTAGAAGCTACACTGACTGCACAACTGTTCTAGCCACTTCATTTTTTTTCATCTGACTGAAGTGAAATAATTCTGTTTACAAATGTTAGAATTTCTGAGAACTCTTTTCATTTATACTATAAAATAACTCCTGAATGTTGCATTAAACTTTGATCTATGGCCTTGCAAATCATCTTTACTTTCAGTTTACATATATGCCTGCATGCATCTGTAGCAACACTAGCAATATAAATTGCTTGCAGAGGAATTGCAGAGGAAATGTTATTATCAAATGATATGCTTTGGAAATAAAGTACATGCATTATTATTTTATTGCAAATAACTGCATATTTTCATTTTTTTAAAGTGCATACTGGACAAACCAGCAGTTTTTGGAGAAACATTTTACGATTTATTATTTGCAATTATATCTTTTCTGATGATTATTTTTAGTAAGTATTTTAGTATTATTTTAAGGACAATTTAGTATTTGTAATAAGCAGTTCACATATGCTGCTCTCACAAGCTTAATTGGTTACTATAGCCATGTTATGATTATAATTTTGCAGGGAAGGAAATTAAGAGGCTGGACTTATTAGTCCTTTTAGTGTTCAGTTATACACAGACCTGTATAGGATAGCAGCTGATCAAATTCGGTAACAGTCAGCGCCTCAGGTTTGGATTTGGTTGGAGAGCTGGTGTTGTGTTTGTTGTCATGCGAGACATGCAGTCCATTGTTTACTTGCCAGAAGCTGTTTTATATGTTGATGGCACATGTCCTCAGAAATTAATGAGTTAGCCTCCAGCTCAAACAAGTCTACTGTCCTAATGAATGCTGGCTGTCTTTAGCATGACTCTCAGGCCTTCAATTAACAGCAGGTAGATCCTTCAGTGTTTTTACATTCATTAAACTCAACCACTCTGAATATATGTTGACTAATGTTCTCCACATTCAGTCTCTAACTCATAAAAAACCCCAAACCGCATGCAGATCAGTAGCAACTATGATACTAATGTTTATTTTGGCCAATAGGTTACATTTTATTATCATTGAGAACATTCTTTTGGCCATATCAAGGAGAGACAAATAAAACAGTATGCTAGTTTTGTTCTGAATTTTAAGGTTTGTTGACAATGAGTTCAGACAAAATACATGTGGAGAGAGTTTATGGCATTTTTGAAGCTAGTGTATTGTGTTTATAGGTGTTAGCATACATTTGTGAGTTGTTGCATTGAGAACGCAGAAGTAAATGGATACCTTTCTTCGATAAAGGAGCCGCTGGTGTCAGTATGCATGAGGCATGTGTGCGGAGGTTAAAGGTTAAATGGATGTTAGGTGCTAAAAGAGCAATGCGAGTTTGTAATGAGCTGACATTTGATCCTCCTCTGCTCCTCTCCTTCCTCTGACAACTGCCTCCCATCTGTCAGGAGCAACGGTGACTAATCTTAGCCTTTCTCCGACGCCTGCCCAATCCGAAAGTCGACTATGTCAATTATTTGTTTCAGACCTCCTCATACAGTTCGCCTCGGCCGACTGTCAGGCTGCGGGGGGACCGAGACGAACAGACATGTGAGCCCTGGCGCTGAGGATGTGTTGGCTAATAGCTCCTGTAATAACAGGACTTCTTCTGCGGCTTTGTGCTGTGAGGAGTGACTAAGGAGGAAATGGGCTGTGTAAAATGGTCATGAATACACCTGGCCTGCAGACAAGACACTTTTACTAATGCACACTGCCACCTCCAGGCACACTGGCGCATCCCCCTGCTGTCACTACTTAGTCCTCTGTGTTGTTTCTCTCTCTCTCTCTCGCTCTCTCTCTCTCTCTCTCTCTCGCTCACCAGGTTTTCACAGTCATTCATTGACACAGCTTTTGCATTAATTTACATAAATGCCCACTGACTGACTTAAAATGTACATATTAATTCACCCGGTCTCTCTCGCCTCCTTTCGAACTGTGTTTATCTTGTTCACTCTCAAAACATAGCAGTTTAAAGGGGTTTCATTAAAAAAAATAAATGAATAAATACAATTATCTTCCCAGATATTCTTCCTGAATATAATATAATATACAGTAATAGTATAATGTAATGTAATGTAATATAATATAATATAATTGTCACTCATTCTGTGTGTTTTTCCCTCTCCACGTGCTCCATGACCCAGTTTTCCCATGTTAATGGTTTCATTAGTTCCAGGTGTGTTGTCAATTACCCCATGTATTTAAGGTCCTGTCTGTGCTTTCTGAGTTGGTCTGGTATTGAATGTTCGTATTTCCCTCCTACGTGTGTGTTCCTTGTTCCATGGATGTTAATTAAAGTCTCTTTGTTTGAAGTCAACTCCTTGTCTCCTCGTTCCTCGCTCCGTGCTCCTCACAGTAGCGGCTTGTGACAGAATACCAGACCAAGAAACAGTTACCTCCATGTCTTCGCCGCGTTTTGTTTCCGTATTTACCCAGTGTTTTTTGTTTCCGTTGTGCCTATGGATCCCCTCCTTCGTCCTGAATATCTCCTCCTCCTGCTGGAACAGGGGGAAAAATCGCTCGAGGGCCACACCACACTGGTCCTCGCCAACCTCTCAAGCTACCCGGAAGGCCCTCGAGTGTGTTTCGCCGCCTTTGTGGAGTGCCACTCCGGACCCAGTGCCCAGCCCACCATCTCCCCACTGCGCGGAGCGCATGCCCGAGCCCACCGCTGACGGAGCGCCCGAGCTCGCCACAGCCGACGAGCTGTTGCCGCATGGAGCGACAGAGCAACGGATCATCACGGAGCCGGAGCTGCAAGTGACGTCAGTCAAGGTGCGAGAGCCGGCAACAGACCCCGCCACGAGGGAGAATGCCACAGACAGAGAGAGTGCGGAGTGGAGCTCCGCCCACTGCACCGCGGCTGAGGGTGAGGATCTTATAGACTGGGAAACAGAGCTGGAAGCCGACTTGCTCCCTCTCCTCTCTCCTTCGTCCCCGCTGGTCCCGTCCAGCCCTGAGTGGGCTCCCGTTTCCCAGTCCAGCCCAGAGAGGGTCCCAGTCCCCGAGTTTGGTGCAGAGAGGGCTCCAGTCTGCGAGTCTAGCCCAGAGAAGCCTCCAGTCCCCGAGATTAGCCCAGAGAGGGTTCCAGTCCCCGAGTTTAGCCCAGAGAGGGTTCCAGTCCCAGAGTTTAGCCCAGAGAGGGTTCCAGTTCCCACGCTCAGCCCTAGGA
>NW_015645070.1:845818-847041 GCF_001515625.1 Sinocyclocheilus rhinocerous
TCCAGTCCCCGAGTTTAGCCCAGAGAGGGTTCCAGTCCCCGAGTTTAGCCCAGGGAGGGTTCCAGTCCCCGAGTTTAGCCCAGAGAGGGCTCCAGTCCCCTAGTCTAGCCCAGAGAGGGCTCCAGTCCCCGAGTTTAGCCCAGAGAGGGTTCCAGCCCCCGAGTTTAGCCCCGAGAAAGTTCCTGTTCCTAAGTCGAGCCCAGAGAAAGTTCCTGTTGCCATGTCTAGCCCAGAGAAGGCTCCTGTTCCCACGTCCAGCCATGAGAGAGCTCCTGTTCCCAAGTTAAGCCCAGAGAGGGCTCCAGTCCGCGAGTTTAGCCCAGAGAGGGTTCCAGTCCCAGAGTTTAGTCCAGAGAGGGCTCCAGTCCCCGAGTCTAGCCCAGAGAGGGCTCCAGTCCCCGAGTTTAGCCCCGAGAAAGTTCCTGTTCCTATGTCGAGCCCGGAGAAAGATCCTGTTGCCATGTCTAGCCCAGAGAAGGCTCCTGTTCCCACGTCCAGCCCTGAGAGAGCTCCTGGTCCCAAGTTAAGCCCGGATGCTCACAAATGCCCGCTCACCCACCTTCTCCTGCCTCTCAGCACGGTGCGAGGTCGGTGCGAGGACTGCCATCCTCCAGCGTCGCCGTGGCTGGAGTATTCCTTGACTCCGCCTCCAGCCTCTAAGCCCCGGAATCCGCCTTGGCCCGTGGACCCGTCGGTTCCACCATGGCTCCTAGCTTTCTCCTCTCCGCCGTGACCCGGCAGTCCACTAGCTCCGCCGGGCTCCCTCGTCCCTCCGGCTCCGCCTTGGTCTGGCGTCGACCATCTTGCGCATCGGGACTCTACTCCTCCGGCTGTGCCTTGTCCCTTCGTCCCTCCGGCTCCATCAGGCTCCTTCATCCCTTCGGCTCCTCCTCAGTCCTCTGTCGCTCCGGCTCCACCGCGGCCTTTCGGATCCACGCTTCCGCGTATGTCACCGGCGCCATCTGCTCCGCCTTGGCCCTTCGGATCCTCCCCGTCGCCCTGGCTCGTTGGCTCTCCATCTCTGCCTCGGGCTCCTCCGCCACCTGCTCCGCCGCCGTTGATCGGCCCCCTGGAGTCGGCGGCCATTTCTCCTCCATGGCTCCTCCCTCCATTGGCTCCACCGTGGGTCGCTGTCATGGCTGTGGCCTGGGTCCTGCTTGACCCCTCCTGCTCCAAGTCCTTCCTGTCGCCTCCCTGGCTCCTCCCTTCATCCTCACCTCCCT
>NW_015645070.1:847245-862827 GCF_001515625.1 Sinocyclocheilus rhinocerous
TCCCCATCTCTGCCTCAGGCTCCTCCGCCACCTGCTCCGCCGCCGTTGATCGGCCCCCTGGAGTCGGCGGCCATTTCTCCTCCATGGCTCCTCCCTCCATTGGCTCCACCGTGGGTCGCTGTCATGGCTGTGGCCTGGGTCCTGCTTGACCCCTCCTGCTCCAAGTCCTTCCTGTCACCTCCCTGGCTCCTCCCTTCATCCTCACCTCCCTGGACTCTGTCTGCTGACCCCCTCCCGGGTGTCCGTCCTCCTCCCGAGCCTCCTCTCAAGTTCCCACCCGTGCCTCCCCCTCTGTTGTTCTACGGCACGAGGACACGCCTTCTGGGAGGGAGGCGATATGTCACGCCCCTGGACTCATTCTGTGTGTTTTTCCCTTTCCACGTGCTCCATGACCCAGTTTTCCCATATTAATTGTTTCATTAGTTCCAGGTGTGTGTTGTCAATTACCCCATGTATTTAAGGTCCTGTCTGTGCTTTCTGAGTTGGTCTGGTATTGAATGTTCGTATTTCTCCGCTATGTGATTGTTCCTTTTTCCATGGATGTTAATTAAAGTCTGTTTGTTTGAAGTCAACTCCTCGTCTCCTCGTCTCCTCGTTCCTCGCTCCGTGCTCCTCACAGTAGCGGCTCGTGGCAATAATATAATATAATATAATATAATATAATAATAATTCACTCACTCATTTGTTAGTTAATAACTATGATAATAACCCTATTATCCATTCCCATTTTTTAATTGTAGGAATTCTATTTAAATTTGATGCTTACATAATCTCACTAGAAAATATCATAAAATAAAGTAAAAAAAAAAACAGAGATGAAGCATATAAAACAGGTGACAAGTGTTGATTATCAACTACTTCTTCTTTTTTTATATTCATTCCCGTTTTTTTATTGTATAAATTATTTTTAAATTTGATGCTTATATAATGTCACTAGAAAATAACACAGGATTGTTAATTAAATTTAGACATTTGGGTAGCTTGCAAAATTTGTAAACATCAAAAATATAATAATAATAAAACTGAATGAGATAAAGCATATAAAATAAGTGACAAGTGTTGCCTATCAACCTCAGGGGGTCAAATTAAATACTACCTTTATTTTGACCTCCAGCAAGCTTGACAATCAATCAACATTTTCTGAATGTTAAGACTCCTTTCACTAAACATTTGTTTTAAAAAAATCCCTCATTTTGAGTTTATACCATATTGGTAGAAACTCACTCTCTTTCTCTTGTCTTCTCTGCTGTGTAGAGGTCGTTGGCGAACGGCAGTTTACTTTTCAATTACCCTGCCGCTGTTTTCATGTCGCCGGAAACAAAAGGCCCAATTTAAAATGATAATGAAGCAGTTGTCGTCTGGCAGGGACAGGGAAATGTGGCGAGTGTTGTGTGGATCGTAAATCTTGCGCCGTTACCCGCTGCGAATAGATGAATCTCCACTCCTCTGCCTGTCTTTTTTTCTTTTCCACCTTCTCTGTCTCTACCCCACATGACTCGTCTCACACAAGAGAAATGCCTGTGCAAAAGCTTCTTAATGTGGTAAACAAGTGGCCTGATTAATCGGTGTGTCAGCAATGCTCGTTTAGGGCCAACACAGGGAAAGGCACGATGTATAGAGAGCATTGCTTCGTTTTAAACGCAATTTCCAGGAATCTGTTTCAGTCTTCCGTGAGTGTTGAGTGTTTGTGCTGGTTAAGGCAAGTTTTATGCAAAGAGATTCAGTTTTAGCAGCTTCAACAAAGATATTGTGCACTGCTCGTGCAGACTTGCTTGATTACTGCTGTTTGCCAAGATGCTACATGTCTGGTTGGAATCACTTTCAGAATGTTATTTTCCAGCTGATAAATGATAAAAAAAACAAAAAAAAAACATTAATAGCCAGTCAGAGTTTTAAAGTCACCCAACTTTAAGGATTTTGAGCATTTAAAGTGGCAGACGACTTAACCTCAGCGTGTGCTTGTTAGATAAACAGAGCAGTATAATTTGGTGTCCATTGGTGAATACCAAAATAGTTGTCATTATTGTTATCGTTCTTGGTGTGAATGGGCCTTTAGGGTGGTCTGCCATACTGAATGTCCATTCACAGAGAAAAAATGTATGAGATATATGAATAAGCTTCATTTAAAGTTGGTAGAGACTCAGAGGAACTGAGGTCAAAGATCAGACATGCCAACTTCAGTAATGAGGTCCATGAAGAGGACAGAGGCTGAGGAGACTGGAAATTAATTCACAGGAATCTTTGAAACAGTCATCCAAAACACTGTTTGGCGAGCTCTCTCAGGCCTTCGAATGATTTAACGAGCTTCTGAACGAGAAAATAAAAACTGCTTAGCAGGACTGAGGTACTTTGTCACCCTGCGGGATCCTCAAATCTATAACCATTAAAGAGAATAGTGTGAAATTTGTATAGGTATCATTCTTGTTTGACACTTTTCTTGCTGTTTTCACACTTGGTAAATTTTCTTGACCCAGATCTTATTGCTCCCTAGTCTGTTTTTTTACTGCCTCACACGGTCAAGTTTTTTTTTTTTTTCTACATTTGTACGCAAATTGCATTTGTAATCATCACCATCATCATCAGTTTGAATACCTCTGTAATCTGATTGAAATGCACTGTAAAATATGCATGTTTACTTTTTGATGTGGTTATTTCTACCTGAGATGAAAAATGTTTCAGACTATCAAACAAACCAATTTTTTAGTCAACCAAAAAACCATTTTGCTCAAATGTAATCAAACCTTAAAGGGTTAGTTCACCCAAAAATTCTGTCATTAATTACTCACCCTCATGTTGTTCCAAACCTGTAAGACTAATTAAGATATGTTTAATGAAATCTGAGAGCTTTCTGACCCTGCATAGACAGCAGTGCAACTGACATGTTCACGGCCCAAAAATTAAGGCCATACAATTAAGGTTGAACCACAGATGTCACATGGACTATTTTAACCCTCTGCGGTCCGAGGGTGTTTGGGGCCCTGGAGAAGTTTTGACATGCCCTGACATTTGTGCTTTTTTCAGTTGCTTACAAACATTTTAATGGCTAAGTTTAGTAGCACCATAATCAGCACAAACTGGGCTACAATAATATGTGGGCAGCATGTATGTATGTGATTGTGTTTTTGAGAAAACAACGTTTATGCGTGCTTAGTGAAAAACTAAAATTTTAAAGTCACTGAAATAAGGCCATAAAACACAACGCGTATCCGCGTTTGTCGACCCCAAAGGGTTAACAATGTCCTTGCTAACCTTTCTGGGCCTTGAACGTGTCAGTTGTGTTTGCTGTCTATGCAGGGTCAGAAAGCTCTGAGATTTCATCAAAAATACCTTAATTTGTGTTCTGAAGATGAACGAAGGTCTTGCGGGTTTTGGAACGACATGAGGGTGAGTAATTACAGACAGAAAGTTCTGGTATCATTTACTCACCCTCATGTCATTCTAAAACCGTATGACTTTGATTCTTCTGTCAAACACAGCAGATGATATTTCGAAAACTGTTCTTGTCCATACAATGAAAGTCAGTGAGGTCTTAAACAACAGTGGACCCGATTGACTTTCATTGTATGAACAATGACCCCCCATTAAAAAAAAAAAAAAAAAAAATCTTCTTATGTGATCTACTAAAGACAGTTATATGGGTTTCGACATGAGGGTGAGTAAATGACAGATGCCCCACTATTATTTTTGTAACACTAAGTTATCTCCAGATCATCCATGGTGATTTTGATTGTAATAACTTCATAATAAATGGCTGCAGGTGACAGGAAATTGGTCTCGCTGTGAATGACGGCTAAATTGTTTGAGGCAGATGGTCAAGCTTGACCTGGCTCTGCCCTCTGTATGCTACCTTTAAATTGGTGTGTCTTCGTCGGAGATCAGAGATAAAGACGGGCTCTCTAAAGAGGTTGTTTTTTAGTTGTAACTGTCATAAATCCATTGGATTTTGTCAGAAAAAGCTGTGCTGGTGTGAAGTTTTTTCTTTTCTTTTTTCTTCTCAACCTCTAATGGCTTCAGAAACACCCAACACAAAGAGTTAAAAGGGAAAATGAAAATACAGAGGAGAAAATGAAACGACCGAGTGGTGTAATGAGACTCTGTTGAGCCATATTTTCACCTCATTTTTTTCATTCACTGCATCCCTTCATTGCTGATGTGCAGCACGTCATCTTTAGTGATCTTTAGAGTCACGGGCAGGCGGATCCGGTGGGTATAGTGGGAGGACAGTTACCGTACACTTGTTGAATATTGATAACCCACTCCATTGGGAATTCATTTTTCTCATGTTACGCCAGTCATACATCTTCAGTACGAAATGATGAAAACCCTTTCAAAGTTTTTCTTTTTCCACTCTGCCCGTTGCTGAATATGTCATCTTCAGGTAAAGAGAGAGGACAAGTCATAAGGATTGCGTTTGTTGTTTTTTTCTTTTTCTTTTCTTTTAGAATTTTCAATTTATATACGCAGGAACAAAAGGCAAGAAAATAATGAACCGCTAGATGAAAAAGGTCTGTAACTCTGAACTAAATTGCAAATGTAGAGAAGCTCCTAAGAAACCAAAACGTCCCATCTTCTTTATCTGTCAAAGAACTCGTGACTTTGTTCCCAATAGGTATTAAAACTTCTTTGAAGGAATAGTTCAACCCAAAATGTAAATTCTGTCATTATATTTACTCACCTCATATCATTTCAGATTCCTATGTTGTTATATTTTATTGTTGAACATCAAAGAATATTTGATTTCTTGAAGAATATTTATATTGTTAGCTGTTTCTATTTATGTCTAGTCCGCTGGGATGGCTCACATATGTCAGTGTATGTGATGATATATTGTTTAAACCAACTGTAGCCTTTCTTGCAGCTGATCGACTGACAGAAATGACATTTTATGGGGGTGAGAGAGACAGGCAGAAAGGATAATGGAGGATTTATGACTGAAGCACTTGAAAAAAAAAGTTTCAAAATGGATTATGGTATCACATAGTGTATTATTAAAGACTTTAGGCTTTTGAGCTCTAGCATCTGTGTGTGTGGTGTGGTTTCAAAGCATTTAGTTTCCGTTGCCTTCATTTGTTAATATGTGCTGACTTTTTGAGTTGCACTGATTTACACATCTGTCTCAGTGAGAGAGGATTCTCCAGAGGTTGCCATGATTAGCCTGTTAAAAGAATAGGTTTCAAAAAAGCAGTAGTATTTACTCACACTCATGCCGTTCCAAACCTATAATCTTTCTTTCTTTCTTTCATCTTAAATAGAAAATTTTTTGTATAATCTTTATACAACTTTTTTTTTTTTCATATAATGTTGTTGGCAGTCTCCATGGCCAGCCTGATCTCATTAGTATTCATAGGTATTCACATGTAACACTGACAATACACAGACAGTTTCTAAAATGCAAAATATTTACATATGCACAGCTTTAGAGACCTTTAGAGAGATCTTTATGAAAACTTTATATTTATATTACAAATATATTCATACTGTTCATTTATTTGGTTATATTTATTTTTTTGCTTGGCATGTTCACTATGGACTGTCATTTGTATGAACTAAATAAAATTACCAAAAAAATTATTTTATTATTATGAAATAATTTTCTCTGTCTTTCATAATACAATATACAGGTTTAGAACGACGTGAGGGTGAGTAAATAATGACAGAATGTGTAATTTTGCATGAACTGTTTCCTTAAAATAATAAAATACAAATCATTCAAAAATCAGCGTGCACAATATTAAAGGGGTCATATGATGCGATTTCAATTTTTCCTTTCTCTTTGGAGTGTTACAAGCTCTTGGTGCATAAAGAAGATCTGTAAAGCTCCCCTGCTTTGGTAGACAAAATATCCAATTATCTGATCCCGTCAGTGTAATTGCTTTAACCTGTCAGCAGCATTGTCTGTAGCCCATATGCCCGGAGTGAACAGATAGGTGCTCTCGTCTTTGAAACTACCGCTGCTATGATATTAATTGAGCTTTTGTCATAGCTGTCTCTGGCAAGTTTTTGTCATCAGAGGGCCCTTAGTTGTACCATTGACAGAATGAGAGAGAAAGTGTTGCGTGTGTGTGTGTGTGTACACACATTAGCAGATACCAGACAAGCGGCGCTAGCGCCTCACGCCAGTCATCTAAGCCAGTCAATTAGCAGTCCCTGCAATTTTCATGATCCTCATTGTTCTCTGAAATGAGGTGGTGAGTGAATAAAAAGCTGCTGTCAGCTTTGCAGCAGTGTTGACTGCTTTAAAAGCCAAAACAAAGAAAGTCTCTCTCTGCCTGCTCTGGCTGTTTGGTCTGGATGCACGGTGAATATTCCCATAGATTGCCGAAACACGTGGGCGTTTGTAGTGCTCTAAGCATCCACTTCGTCTGCATCCAGGTGCATGTAGGCGAAGGAGAACTTCTTTGCTCAATGAAGGGTTATGTTAAGAGGACTCTAACATCCGACAGAAGCATTAGCAGGATCTGTTGACCCATTGCGGCTAATGAAATCCTCTGCCAAAGCTGCTTCAGATGAAGCACCATCCAAAAAACAATCCGTCCAAATTTGTTCTAAAAGCCCGCAGATGTACAAGATGTCTTTTCATTGGTCGGCCGTGTTGTTTTGGACCTAATGGGATTTCAGGTAGGGCTCGATGCTTTTATGTCGTTCCATGTGGCCTCTTGGGCTCAGATGATATTGAGCCATCTCCTCATCCATCTTGATTAAATGAGATAATAAGGATTTCACATTTGACCAATCGTGTGCATCCGGACCAGAACCGCCATAGGGTCAATTACTACACAGATCCTTCATTTCGTTCTTTTTTTTTTCTCCTCCATAAATCAATTTCAGGCTCGTAAACAAAGGTGGCATGAAATCTGGCAGTTGATACTATGGTTTGAAATCCAAATGGCCTTTTTTTCACTAAGTACCTCATAGAGCTGGTTTAGGAGCTAGGTGATGCTAATTTTTCATGGCAGTTCAATTACATTCTCCCTGCCCTCTTTTTTCCCCTTCTTCCTTCTTTCTCTCCATTTCTGCTTTTGGAATCCGTCTTCTGTGAGAATTCATGATGGTGAAGTGCCAAGAATAAGACCAAGCAGCAGTGCCTGAGGGAGCCCTTTCATTTGTTCACAATTCACACAGCATAGAACATGGCTCCACTCAAAGACATGCAATATGGAGATGAGAGCGCAAAAGAAGCAGGAAGTTACGTTTGAACAGGTTGCAAATACAGCAGGGAAGAAGGTAGACAGGTGCATGCTTCTGACACATGGAGGAAACATGCAAAAGCAATGCATTTATTTTGTGCATCAGCTTTTTTATTTATGAGCTTTTGTCTGTAATGAAAAAAGTATTTAGTATTTCCAGCAATGCCACATTGACTTAATTAAAATGCGTGAGGCTTTGTTGCTATGCCATTTTCACCACTGTTTTCCAATGAAGTTTTTTTCCCTTTTATCATATATTTACAAGTCCAGCATATCAGTGATCCAAAATTGTCCAAAATTACATGACAAAAATACAATATAACATATAATGCTATGTATAAACAAAAATATTATAGTTTATTCACATCAAAATGGATAAATAAACTACAATGTTTTTGTTTGTGAACCTGACTGTAATTATGTTACGTAGATATGTAATCATTTCTATTATGACATGCATGTTTCCAAATTTCTTTAGAAAAGGAAGGAGCTGCAGCCCAGTGCAAGGTAACCCATGGTTTTGTTAGCATCACATCTGCACTTGTCTGATTATAGCTCTGTGACAATGACTCTAGACTAAGGCTGGCAAATTAATTGGCCTGCCAATCACAACAAACTCTAGGTCTTCGTTTTACAGAAAAAAAAGCGTGAGGTGATGGAAAGCATCCAAAATAAGACACTGGTGCCTTTTTGGAGTAGAGGGTGACCAAGGCTCATAATCATTTAGGAAATGTGAAAACGTGAATGCTTTACATGAAAGAACTCTTTTTGTTTCCTTCTTTTCCCTTTCTGTTTAACTCCTTAATTAGCTAGTCCTCCATTTAGCCATGACAGGCCTTTTGACTATGATCATCAATCATTTCTTTTGTGACAATAACTAGTTTAGTCTGAGAGGTCAGAGTTCAAGGTGAGTGAAGGTTTGCTCCATCCTGTGAATCAAATTGATCACATTAATGAACGTACCCTTGGGGTTTTGCTTTACTTTTTTGTGAGCATTTGTGGATTTTGCATTTAATGGAGTAATTGTTCCCAACTGTCCTAATTAATGCAGCCATCAGCTTGTAGATCAATAGAGAGTGTAGTGATTGATCTTACTATGGCAACGACGGTGCATGTAATTTTTGTTTTAAAGCGAACGTGTTTTCTGCTGTAATTGCTACAGCTTATGCGACATATGCTTTGACGCATGCATATTTATCGTACGAGCAGTACCGGCTCAGTCTGGCTTTAAAAAACACTTCCTTTTTTTTTTTTTTCTTCCTCCGGGTTGAGATGTATTGTCAACATGGCCTTTTATTGCGCGGACTGTCATCTTTGTGCGTGTTTGTGCTCTCAATGTCTCATACTGCATTTTCCCCCTCTAAATGTTAATTATATTGCCGTGCCTCTCTTTTGTGTCTGCTTTGCCATGCATGCAATGCCGGCACGCTCCTGCCTATTGACGCTCCATTCAAAATGTCAGCATTGTAGTCTAGTGTGCAGAGAGCTGTTTTCTAAGGTTCCTCAGGCACACTGTGGTCAGGTTTCTGGCCTGCATTCAAATCTGGAGAGTGCTGTCATGTAGGGACAATGGAAGGGAAATGGATAGTGCTGTTCCGTTGACGGGTCCGCAGGAAAACGTTTAAAGTATGAGAGTCATAACCGCAAAACACTGCATATATGCTTTGTTAGAATAAAGTTTTTTAGCATTATAGGGAAAATATTTAACTGTACTGCCTGATGTGAATGACATGGATGATGCCTTATATCATATTATTACAGACTTGCAAAAATAAATAAATAAAAACAACAACAAAAAAATATGATAATATCATTCATATATATATATATATATATATATTAGGGGTGTAACTGTTTACAAAATTCACGGTTCAGTTCAATCCGACACAGTGGTGTCACGGTTCGGTACGGGGGTAATTGGTTACGTCGCAATGTTGGAAATATTTCTGTTTTAAACCATGAAGGCGAGCCAATGGATATCACACACAAGCAACGTGCAAACTTTGAGTTTTGCCGGTGAACGTCTTTATCTCAGTCAATTCACTGTGCAGAAAGTGAAAATAAAAACAGAATGACGGAGTAATGATGGAGCTTTCGGTATCTGTCGCCGCATATTCTCTCAGAGACAACGAGAGACGAATCTACTTCAACATATGCTGATAACGGAATATAGCTAACTGTTTTCATTTATTCCCTTAATATTTCTAATATTACATAGTGAAAAAAATGAGAAGAAACATATTTCGTGTTAAACAGGTTGTTTTTGAAAGTCGGTGCTTGAAATAAAAGCTTTTTATTTCATTGATTTGTATTTATGACTGCAGTGTTAATACTTTTAATTGTAGGCCTGTAATTCATTGTATAATAGACCTGTTTTAAAATACCTTTTTAAAAACGTGAGGTACTTTGTGTTGTACGTTGCCATGATGTTCACGCGCGCATGAAACTACTACGATGGTACCTCAACTTTTCACACACACACACACACCGTTAAACATTGCAAAAAATAGGCTGAAACCACTGAAACGTGATGCCTGGAAAATGCAAGTTTCAAGATATTTGGCTCACCAAAGATTAATTGAGGAGTAAATAGCCTAATCTTTTGTTATCCTCGCAGCATGTCAGTTATTTGGTAATTATTGCGGGGCAAATTAATTGTAATTTTAATTTAATAATAAAAGTAACTTCATAATAATAATAAAAGGCCTAATAAAAAAAAGAATGTTACAGGCCTACATTAATTGGAAATGCCAAATATCTTAATATTGCCAACAATTGATGTTTTTTGACAATATCTCTGGCTATCGTCGATACAAGATCATCGTCTTTCGACGCAACCCAACAAGGGGAGGTTATCGCGGGGCCTTTCACAGTGCATGCCCGTCCGCTAACGTTACGCCACTGGGCAGACAGCACGTTGTCTGTTACGTCGTTTGTTGCACTGAGAACATTATATTTCACACACTTTAAGCTGTTTTATTTTCTAAATGTAATAGGACTAGTCCAACGAATTGAATTGCTCGGTTTTTAATGCGTACCGAACCGAAAGCCTCGTACCGAACGGTTCAATACGAATTCGGTTATCGGGATACCCCTAATATAAATATATATATATATATATATATATATATATACTTAATATATCCTTTTGTGCAAGAAGTTTTCTGGAAAAAAATCCATATTATTCTTCGATGGGTCTTAAATATTTTCGGTCCCAGTTCCGCAAAAATTTCTCCAGTCTTACGGACCCAGTGACTGTTTAAAATCATTGGACAGACAGATTTCCCCCCCACTGTAGTTACTGCTACAGTTAGCTGACCAGCCTCCTAGCTAGTTTAAAATGGGTTAATGCAAGTTTACTTAATGCAAGTCTCTAGAATTTTACTTGCCCGACCGGACAAATAGCCTGATTAAAACTTAAGTGGCAAAAAATAACCAGTGAAGCATCGAAACGCAAGAATGATTCTTCTGATTTTATTACATTCAACGTAAACACCGATATATAATGGACAGTGTATTTCTGGTATCAAGGTCGTGCTATTTAGGCTTGCGCTGCTTGTTTCTTTGTAAGACTTTTATAGAGAAATCAAATCAAATGAGTGTATGAAATTAGCAAAAGAGCTGAACAGGACACAAAGAAACTCACAGAAGAAACTACTGAGGTAAAAATTCAAAATGTTAAGTTTTTTATTTATAACATGATGTAGTTAAGCAACATACCATGGCAAGGGAGCTAATTGCCGAATATTCTCATGATTGCAAATGTTACATTGATTTTAGTTAAATAAACAAGTAGTTGAGTAGTCACATAATTAGATTACTTACATTTTAGACACAGTATTGACTGTTTTGTTCTGTTTCACTAGTATGTTTAAAAGTATGTATTTCCCCGCCAACATTTCCATTTTGTATATTCAAAATTGCATTTAAAACATTAATGCAGTTGTAATTGTGCAATGTAAATTAATTTGTTTGAAAGTATACCTTAGCAATGATTTATTAATGCCCTAGCAACTACTTTAAACACCTCTCAGAACACATTTGCAACTGCATAGCAACCTTTCAAAACACCCTAGAAATTTTTTTTTTTTCTTCGTGGTCAAGCACTAAAATATATAGTATTTTTTTAAAATAATATTGTATTTAAAAGAGTGTATTTTTTATTATAAAGAAAATACAGAAGCGGTAGGTAATTGTTGTGTAGAAAGTGGAGTTTGGGATGGACTTATGGTGTTAATAATAATGAAGCTCTCCTGGGAAGTTCTTATTTTATTTAGTTGGGAAATTGTAATTTCGACATCACTTTGGTCGGAGCAAGATGCCACTTTGGTCGGAGCAAAGATGTACCTTTTCTACCAACATTAATTAAATAAATAAATAATTGATTGATTGATTGATTGATTGCTTGAATGAAATAATTTTTGATTTTCTTATGTTTTTTTTTTTGTCAATTTATGAAGGTGCCGAATTTTATTTGTAGAATATTATTGTATATTTGACTTTTTATTATAAATAAAAATATATATCATAAAAATATAAAGAAATAAAAATAACAATAAAAAAATATTTCAACAAATATGTCGTCAATCTCAGAAAAGTTCAGTTTCCCACTTGTAATTCCAACTTTGTAGTGCAATTGATGTGTATTCGACTCATAAATTCTATCTTTCTGACATGACTTGAACACCATTAGACCGGATTCAAACCTGCATTTTCCAAATAAGCACCATGACTTGTCTGCAGCATATGCACAAAGGCTAGCATTTTTTACAGTATTATAAATAAGCATTTTGCATGGGTGTATATGGGTGTCATCTCTCTGGCTCTTTCCTTCGTCTGTGTCTCTCTCTATCTGTCTGGAGCAGTGTGAGGGTGGAGCTCAAGGACTATCGAGCGTGGCAGTAATTATGGTGTCATGGTGCCGTGTCAGAGACTGGCATGTCGATGTTAATGAGCTCTCCTCTGCCTTTCTCTCCACCTCCACGGCTTTGATGTCTCCACATGTCAAACGCAGAGGCTCCAGTCTTCGCTCACGTTCTTCTTCCTCTCTTTCCATCACTTCCAAGTGTGTCGGAGCAGCAGTGTCTGTCTGTGCTAATGTTCCCCTTTTTCTCTCAGTCTCTCACTTGCGCTCCCACTCTCGCTGTCCCCATCACCGTGAGGTCCCTGTTTAAGACGCAGGAAGGTGGCGAGCAATGTGAAGTTTCAGTGAAAGGTTCTTAGTGAGAGTATTGCATTTTGGACCTTATGCACGTTCACTCTTCATTCAGCATGTACAGGTGAATCTCAATAAATTAGAATGTCGTGGAAAAGTTCATTTATTTCAGTAATTCAACTCAAATTGTGAAACTCGTGTATTAAATAAATTCAATGCACACAGACTGAAGTAGTTTAAGTCTTTGGTTCTTTTAATTGTGATGATTTTGGCTCACATTTAACAAAAACCCACCAACAAATTAGAATATGGTGACATGACAATCAGCTAATCAACTCAAAACACCCGCAAAGGTTTCCTGAGCCTTCAAAATAGTCTCTCAGTTTGGTTCATTAGGCTACACAATCATGGGGAAGACAGTTGTACAGAAGACAATCATTGACACCCTTCAAAAGGAGGGTAAGCCACAAACATTCATTGCCAAAGAAGCTGGCTGTTCACAGAGTGCTGTATCCAAGCATGTTAACAGAAAGTTGAGTGGAAGGAAAAAGTGTGGAAGAAAAATTTTCCACGACATTCTAATTTATTGAGATGCACCTGTATGAACTTTTATGAACTCCATGAATAAATATAGGCTTAAAAAGTTCTGCGGGAAAAAAAAAGTCTGTTTTGCATATTTAATGTTTTTAATAAATAAAAAGTTGCAAACTGTAGTGTTAATAAGTTTTTTTTTACTTTCCTTTAAAAAACATTCAACGTATAACTTATAACTTATATATTAGACGATAAAGCCTACGTTTTCTATCTATATCTATATAATCTATGTCTATATCTATATATAGAAAATCTAAGAACTCTATTTATTTTCAGTTTAAAGAAGAATTTATTGTTCAATTTGTTTTGGACTACCTGCCTATATAGGCCTATTTTATCAATTATATTTTTTATTACTTCTTACATCTCCAGATATTGTAATTTTCTGCTCATTTCATGCTTACAGACATGAAAAATTCAATCCCATTCTTGTGCTAACAATGGCGGAAATCACAAAAAGGATTCATCAACAACTTAGTGTCACTTAAGCAGCCATGCTCATAAATTTGACGAAACTACTATCGAATTCCAGTCATCGCTTTGTTTCCTCTGAGCCTAACCTAGTCAGATGACCAAATTACATCACAGGGATCTGCAGCAGACTGTTGTGAGATCTGCTCATTTGTTTTAATAAGATCGTGATATTGGGTCTGATGACAGCCTAGTATGGGCGATGAGAAACAAAGAGAGAAACGGAGAGATCGGTGAAGAACGAGGTGAGATGCTCATTTGTTGTCATTAAGAGCTTGTCGAGGGTCACTTGATTTGTGCGTTCCAAATCACGCATCGATCACCGCAGCCGTGCAAAGCATCAGACGGTGAAAGATGCATTTAACGGGCGGCGCCGTGTTATCTTTTCATCATTACTCAAAACTAGTTGTTAATGGCAATTTAGCATCCTGATCATAAACTGCCATTAGCTGTTGCTATATAGAAGTCCCTTAATGCATTGCAATTGAGCGTTTTGTCATTTTTGATGGACAGTCTGCTGTATCACCAAGTCACCAATGACTCAAGTCATTTCATCATCGATTTGAATCTCGTTTACAACTAAAATTTCCAATTCAACTTTGCTGGTTTGCCATAGACACTGCTGTTATTCATGCATATTGGCATTTGATTTACAGCAAAGCAGGTTTAATGCAGTTTTAATGAAAGTACGTTGAGGCCCGTTGTAGCAAGCTTATATTAAAACAGTGAGGTAATAGAAAATACAGTGATGTGCCAGTAACCTTATATATTCACAATATAGCTCTGCCTTATTGGTTTGATAGAACAGTTACTGAGCAAGGGAAGTGTTAAGATCAAAAATGTTATTAAAACATTATTTTAACTCACTGAGTGCAGTACTTACACCACAGGATGTCATGCAAACAGTAAAAAAAAAAAAAAACGTGTTTTCAATGCATGATGCACAGCGAAATGCATAGTAGCTAATTAACAGATATTTTGCGTCATCATTGTTACTTTATCCTTTGTTTAGGAATGCTGTACTGACCAATCAGCATCCAGTACTAAAGCTATTTTATAATGAGATAATTGAGCAGCTGGTATCTACAGTGTTTGGTGTTGCAGGGGAAGCTGTTTACCTGTTTACTAGCTTCATTGTATTAATTGTACACAGAACGTTAGCATTTCTAGAGATTCTTTGTATAGATAACACTAAAAAAGGGTCGTAGCTGCTGGAAAGTGGGGTTGTATTAGGTGAGAATTGTAATATTGATTGTATGTGGCAGTTCTGTGGAGTGCCCCAAGAGCTGCTTTGTGTCAAATCAGAGTCTCCCATCAGCCCCTTGTGTGCCGTTGGGTCTGCAAGCCTTTCCTTTCCATCACAGGAAATCTTTCAGGAGAATTCCCTCGCTTAGAGTTCCTGCTGTGATTTCTGAAAGCTGATCGTCCCTTTCCCTCATTGTGTTACTTGCTTTACTGAGTTTGGCTTCCTTTGTCGCTGTTTATTTTAGATGTGACCTGTGAAGGTAATGAAGTCACAAATCAACTTCTCTCAAATGGCTGGTTTTTGTAGCTTTGGAAACGTTTATGCCTGAGGTGTTAATTTTCATTATAGCAGATTTTAACTACTACTTTTTGTTATGTGAAAGTAACATTGAAATTTTTTAATAGTTCTTAATAATTTTTTTTGAAGATGTCTATTATGCTCACGAAGGCTGCATTTATTTAATATATATCTAAAATGAAGGAAAAACAGCAGTAATATTGTGAAATATTATTACAATTTTAAATAGCTAAATTGTCAGCAGCCATTACGCCAGCCTTCAGTGTCACATGAGTCATGACCCTTTCAAACTTTGGGCTGGCAGTGTCATATACCTTTTTCTTCTTCTTCTTATTTTTCTTTTTTTAATGCGCGGTTTTTTAAAAAAATTTTTTTTTTTACCAAGTTAATGTTCAGTTAATGCACTTGTTTACCAAGGAACAACAGTGTCAGTGAAGAAAATATGGACTAATGACAGTATTATTATTATAATTATTATCATCATTATTATTTACCATTTCCGGTCTAAATTGCATATAGTCAAATTATGCAAAAAGTTAAAATATTATATTATTTAATATTATTATTTAATAACATAATTATATAATTTTTATATCATTATTTATATAATTTTATTATTTTTGAAAATATAT
>NW_015645070.1:862845-866746 GCF_001515625.1 Sinocyclocheilus rhinocerous
TTTTATTATTTTTGAAAATATATAGTTGATGTGTATTTAGTCTACCATTTTATTCCTACAATGTTTAAAATATTATTTCCATCACAAAATTATATTAAATAATTGGAGGTGTGGTGGAAATAACTTAAGTAAAAAAGTTAACTAAACTAAATTTATTAAACTAAACTAAATTAAAGTAAGCTATATAATAAGTAACGTATAAAGTAAATATATATATAAATATAAAGTAAATATAATATAATATAATATAATATAATAAAACAAAATAAAATACAAATAAAATGTAGATTTCTTCTGTGATGCATGTCCACTGTTGGCTGTTTTTAGTAGAAAACTGTTAGACACTGTGCCAGAAGTATTCAGGTCCCACTCTGAAGGCTGATGTGCTCACCTGACTGTTGAGTGTCTCTCTCTCCCTCCTCAGGTTCTGTACTAAACTTCTCCATTGAGCGTGATTAATGGTTGTTCCAGTTGTAGTAGGGCTATGTTCCAGACCATCCTGATTACGACTCCCTCTTTCAGGCTGTGGTTCTGGCATCGCCGGCGAGTCCACCGGGACCTCTGTGAATTTACAGCAGTTCTGTTCTGGCAGAGTGGCAGTGGGACTCAGTTAGGGTTGTCCTGGGCTCTGTTATGGCACCTCTGCTGCTGCGGAACTCGTGTGCGAGCTGCTAGCAATATTACAAACCGGCCAGCGGCTGCCCACGGGAGTGCTAAAACTTATTATACCATTCCTCTTTGCTTGACGTACGGCACGGCATGCTGGGAAGACAAAACTTCCCATCTTGCTCTTTCTCTTTATAAATTCATTTCTTTCTTCCTCACTCCCCCCCCCTCCACTCATCTCAGAATAAAATTTCAGTCCCTTGTCTTCTGTTTATTTGTCAGATTTGTAGATATGGATCGCGCCTCAGGAAGTCGGATGAATGAGGAATGAACTTTGACTAGCCAATCCTTATCAAATCAAGAGATATTGCATTTCTCTCCTCGCGAGGAGCGATCGCGGTGCTTAGTAACCTCATATCTGCATGCTGCGTGCAATTGCAAATTTAAAAGCAATTCAACCGTAGCGATTTGTAAAATGACATGAATCAGCCGTTGTCTCAAATCTCATTATTGACTTGCTTGAAATTGACTTTTTTTCCAGCGACAACAGATGCTGCTGTGTGTATTTTTGTCCTTTTGTTTTCATCTTTGCTTTAACCACAAAGTATAATTTCTACCTCTCTGTTGCATCTCTCCGTTTGTCCTTGCTCTGTGTTATCCGGTCTCAGGAACATCATGTAAGCGAGTGCCTTTGATGGGAAGAGCACACATGATAGCGGAGTGGTAACCAGTCTTGATTCTGTTTATTCTGCCACGTCTGATGAAGCCGTTTGATCCTCTGTTTCAAAGTCATCCAGTGTCCTTGTGAGAGCCTCTATGCTTCCCACTGATAATGATGGAAGTGTCTCTCTCTCCCTTTGTGGGCCTTTTGAGTTTAACTCCCTGTGTTTCTGTTCTTAACAACTGTTTTGGTGGTTCTTTATAAGTAGACAAAGCGACACAGATATCAATTGCACATAATGACAGTTTCAATGTTCAGTTAGGCAGAAATGATATCCATCAGATGAGTTTGTATTGCTCTAGACTTCTCATTTCTTTCTTTCTTTCTTTCTTTCTTTTAGAGATTGAGAAACTCTTTTGAAAACTTTATTTATATATATATATATATATATATATATATATATATATATATATTCTGTATATTTTCCATTCCAAATATTCCATTTTGTGCCGCTAGACTATATAATAAATCCATTAACTTTCTGCCTCTATGATACATCAGGGACATAATTAATACATGACTCTGGTTTGGCAAAATTTTCTTTCCATTTTCTTTTCCTTATTGATCTGTCTATTATTTAATATTTATCCAATTAAATACATCAACAGACTCAGAATTTTTTTATTTATTTATTTTTGACTGATTAATGTTGACTTTTTTTTTTTTTTTTATAAATAATGACAAAAGTTTCATTTATGGTGAATTTTTGTTGTAAATTTTGTCATTTTACAATTTATTTTAAATACAAATGTAGTTTTCATAATATAAGAACTGTAGTATTTTAAAATATTTAAAAGACATTGAACAACTATGAAATACAATTTCTATACAAAATATTATTTTATTAAATAAAAACTAAATATATAAAATATATGATTTAAAATTGTATTTATTTTTGTAATTCTTTTTAAAATATAGTATTATATATTTTTTTTATGTTTGTAGTTGGATTTGCTTTCAGTTTACAGTGACGTCGCTTAAATAGACTGTAAAAAGGTTTCAAACTGACCTACTGTTGCCCTTAAGGATTATATGTTCCTTTAACTCCTAGATGGGAAAGTCAATGCATAGCAATGGAAATGCCCACAGGCCAACGGCCAGCCATGTCTCTGGAAATGTGGTATAATACCTCAAGATTATACTGTAGGAAAATGGTTTTTATCCCCCATTCAAGGAAGTTCACTCTGCCAACGGCTCACTTTGAGACCACTACACTGGAGTGTTTAGAAATGAACATGGGCAGACTTGTGCAGAAGGCCAGAGAGAAAGCTACTCCCCCTCCAGTTTTCTGTCATCTTCAGATGTTTCCTGCATCTTGGCTTGAGAGCGGAGAGAACAGTCTTGCATTATTTAGATAGGCAATCGCTCAGAAATTCCACTGTGTTTAGACGTTCCAGGGCGTACCAGGCTAAAAATATCAGTTAGGGCCTGGCTCCTGTGCTCCACGTCCATGTAATGAAATCTCCAGGTGTAGTTATTCATCTCTCGCTCGTTCTCTCCAGCACGGCCCTCCTTCTAGGTGGCATTGTTGCTGTGGAGATGGATGGATGCTCGGCAGTGGAATAAATCTGCATTCGTTTGATGACAAAGTGGCCGCACAGGTGTCCAATACCCAGCGTTGGTGTGCTTTGTGTGGCAGCCACGTGAAACGCCAAGCTGAGATGATTAGCACTGATTGGACAGACAAGGGAAGAATTATGGCAGATCAGAACTTTGAGGGTGGTTTGTGCTGTTTTATTTTGTGTGTGCATTTTTCAATTTTAAGTTGTGCACACTGCTGTTTTAGACATTAATGTAGGCCTACGTTGGATTTGCAATATCCATTCCTAATGTTCACTGGATATTTGAAGCGTTTATAAGAATGCACTCACATATTATTGCATCGATTATTATGGCTCAGTTTGTTGCTGTTTGTTGCTTTCTTTTCTTATTTGCAGTCTCATCAAAAGAATGAGTATGTGTAATTTTTCTTGTGGGTAATATTGTAAACAATTCAAAACAAAGTGATGCTGTTAAACAAATGTTCCTAACACTGTTTATTACAGTGAAACCTGCCAGCACATTTTGTACATTTTTTTTTCTCAGCAACTGTCTATGTTGTCATCGCAGAAACAGATGGCATTTATCTGTACTTTAAAGAGTGTTATTTAGCAGTATTTAGAGCTATGTTTTTGTATTTAAGGATGTATGAAATATGTGGTGCAAAATTTGTTCGTATGTGTGGGATGATTGTGTTCTTGGAAAGGCTATTAGATGATTCCTGTTGGAGCCGTCCTGACATTTTACAGTTTGTTTTAATGTAATAAATATCACATTTCATTATATCATACTATTCTGTAACATATATACTTACCTCACAGTCTACTCTCTAGTGTGTTACACGGAAACTAGTTTAGAGCTGGAAGGTATAACGAATTGATGCTACGTTTCAGAGGAAGACCAACACAATCTCATGGCAATTCATAACTATTTCACTTTTTGGCGAATTGGTGGCTAATTCATATAAATTAATACATTCACATTTGTTGCTGACACTCCAGTGATGGTTATGTTTAGGGGTAGACCTTTACCTTT
>NW_015645070.1:866835-869747 GCF_001515625.1 Sinocyclocheilus rhinocerous
AAATCTTACATTGTTAGTATGTTACAAACAGAGCTGGGTACATTACTTACAAACTGTAGCCATTACTGATGTTAAATTACATGACAACAATTGTAGTTAGTAACATAATCTGTTACGTTACACATTTCAGGTAATGTAATCAGACTACTTATCGAATTACTTTTGATGTAACTCATTAATCACATTGATTTAAATAGGATAATCTTGTACCATAATGATATAAAATTGCAAAGAAAAATAAAATATATTTAATTCATTGTTATTGACAACATGAAGTGCATTAAACATTATATTACATTATCAAGGTTTCCCAAACTGGGGTTCATACAGGAACTGCAGGGGGTTCGTGAGTTTAATGAAAATCTGATAATTAATTAAATCATAAAAATTTAAAATTAAAATAAATCAATTTAAAATAGCATCAATCAAAATAAAACACACACACAAAAATGATTTGTTTATCTGCATGTCATGTGACCATTAGCCAACATCAGAGAACCACGAGCATGCAAATGTGATACATAATTATTAAATATTTATTTTAAAAACTCGGGGGTACTTCAAGTATGAATTTAAGATGAAATAATATATTGCTTTATAATTTATCGCTATTGTGTGAACAATATGTAATGTGATCAATAAAAAAAGTAACTGTAGTCTGATTCTGAGTATTTTAAAATTTTATTTAATCTAATTACAAGTACTTAATTTTTGGAATCTGATTACATAATCCAGATTACATGTAAGTAGTTACTACCCAGCTCTGGTTTCAAATCATACAAATTCATAAGACATCACCACCTCATAAAATAGTTTTCCCACGAGATCAGGTTGGGGAGACAGACAAATCTGTATTTGGACACAGATTTTTGGGATGCACTTCATTTTGATTATCTTGAAGTTTATGATTTTTTTGAAATGTGAAAAAAAAACAAAAAACTGCTTTTTAGTGCAAAATTAATAATAATTGCAAATAAATAAATAAAATGAAAGATTTTAAGAACAAATACAAAAAATATTAGCCCTATAGTTTTTCTCATAATTATCTTTATTGGATGCCATTGACTAGATGATATGTTCTGGCTCATGCGTTTTCTCCCATCACTGTAGCAGATGTCTGTTTAATATTTCATTTTGTGTGTTTACATCATTAACAGCATTCAAGTGATTGGTGTCACATGCGATAAAGAGCAGCTGTTTCACACAGTAAGGTCTAAACCCTGCGTTCATCCAAATACTGTCCATTTTATTTGCTAATGAAAGACAAGCATTGAGGAAATTGCTTCTTGTTAATTCCAGGCCGCTTTTGACATGCGCATGCACTCTGATTTATTTGCATGCAGAGTAAGAGCAGTGAAGATTCTGAGAGCACATTAAACCCGAGACAATTAAGGACACTGTCAACACCTTCCGTTTCACTCTAACATTCTCTCGCTCACATTGACACGGCAGCCAATCACCTGTTTACTGGCAAATAAAGCGTCTGAAGTGAAGTAGTGAGAGTCGAATACTGTTGAGAGAGACAAGAAGTGCATTTGAGCTCATCAATGTTAACAGTATGCCCACTGAGATAGCAATGGTAAAGTTAAAGCAAGATTCCGTTTGAATTGACCGAGCTGGGCATTTATCCTAACTTTGAGCTGCTAAGGCATTTGAAAGTGCCTGGTGTAGAGCACGATTGTGTAGCATGCTGATGTACACCGTGCAGGCAACTGCGAGAGAGAGAACGAGAGATCATACAGAGATTTGAAATGACACCCACAGGAGGCTGCTAGTCACCCGTTTCAGTTTTACATTCTGTTCTGATTTTTTTTTCTTCTGGATTACTAAGGGAGTCCCATGCACACAATGGCTCACACAACTATTTTTGTATGCAGTGCACAGATATGTACACATTCTTTGTGTGGGAGACACTCCTGAAGTGTAAAGATGGTAACCTCCGTTCTGCAAAATTCATGTGAAACTCATGTTTTTATTTTCCCAGTAGCAATAGGAAGCATTTGTGCTCTTTATTATAGCCTTATACACAAGTAGATTGTTTTTATCATTAAGTCTCAATGCTGTTTTTACATTCATAATAATAAATAAATACCCATGTCAGCCAATGGTACTAATCAGTCACACAATATTTTACATGCATAATTATGGCCAAGGCCGATATTTCGGCCGATATTTGGCATTTTTCAAATATCGGCATCGGCCGATAAGTTTTTCTGTTTGGCCGATGTGTTCGAGGCGGTACTTTTATTTTGACAGCACAGCAGACTTTTACTTTGACGATGCTGAGAACGGCAGCCAGCGCCTGAGCGCACACCGCTCACATTCTCCCTCTTGTTCGCTGTCGTCGTTCAGTTCTGTCTAATATGAATAGAAGTCTATCTAATAATCAGATAGAACTGTTAAATGCTGTGTTTGACACTGTTGATCATAACATACTACTAGAGAGACTGGAAAACTGGGTTGGGCTTTCTGGGATGGTAATCAAATGTTTCAGGTCATACTTAGAAGGGAGAGGTTATTTTGTGAGTATAGGAGAGCATAAGTCTAAGTGGACGTCCATGAAATGTGGAGTCCCACAAGGATCAATTCTTGCAGCGCTCTTGTTTAGCCTGTACATGCTCCCACTAAGTCAAATAATGAGAAAGAACCAAATTGCCTATCACAGCTATGCAGAATGTTTAGCTGTGCATTTAGTGAATGAGCACTGTGCTACGTCCGAACTGATTGGACTGTATTTGATGTATAATCTTTTTCTATTCTTAACTGTTTTAATTCATTTAAAATCAATTTTAGTTTATTTTAAAAGTTTTTATAATTTTTTTATGATTGTTTTAATTCCTTTTATGTAAAGCACTTTGAATTACCATTGTGTATGAAATGTGCTATATAAATAAACTTGCCTTGCCTTGCCT
>NW_015645070.1:869757-878795 GCF_001515625.1 Sinocyclocheilus rhinocerous
GACGGTCGGTCCGTGCAAATTGAATGCTGACAGGAGGAGAGTTCTGCTTGACTGGAGATGCGTGATCGACAAACTTTAAATTAGTGATTTCAAATTATTCAAATGCGTGCTGTTTGTAAAATGAGTGTTACCTTGGCTTTATTTAAAAAAAAAAAAAAATTCTAATGCACACAAACTTCCCAGAATACTGAGTGCCCTGTTGGTTACAGTGTTTACTTCCTCGGCTTTATATCGGCCATTGGCCACCCTGCTTTCCAACATATCGGCATCGGCTGCCAAAAAACCCATATCGGTCGACCACTAATTCTAAGTAAAGTGTGAAGATGAAGACCGATAATGAGCTGTCTTCACTGTATTTGTATGCATGTATGCATAAGGGTCAACATCTCCGACCCCGGGACACACATGGGGCCGAGACGCTTTCTTCACTCATATGGATGACATCAGCGAGACACACCGTCATTAATGCCAGTTTCCATTCTCATTGGCCTGGACCTCCACCCCCTTCTTGCCCCTTGGCTGCCAGGCAGATGGTCACTTATTAGTGGTAATTAAAATTCCATCGTTGATCATAGTTTGTAATCATATTTAATTTGAGTCCTGTTAATAATTAAAGGGACAGAGATATATGGCTGTCATTTAAATGCAGCGGGGGTGATCTCGGCCACCAGCAGAAGTTCATCCTCTATGCTTTTACCTGTAATGGTGAGAAATGAACCGTTTTATGTGCTGCTCTCTGGCTCATAGTCTCATGTTAAAAAATAGTATCAACGAGATCTGGATCAGATGAAGTTTGAAAACAGCATACTGTCTCGTTCATAATTCATACTTGTCGATTTCTCAGAGACAGACACCGATTCAGACAGATGGCGAATAACATAAATTAATACGCAGCCGCTTATCATAGATCCCGCTCTTTCTCAGGCTGTTATGAAGACAAAACGAAGGCCTTTAGTGTGGATTTCAGAAAAAAAAACAGCTCAGACGGAGGGATTCGCAGCCATTCAAAGAACTATACAGCTGCTCAGCATGGGAAGATGTAAGCCAGCTAATTTGCTAGCATTGTCATTAGGAAGCATGGGGAAAAATAGCCTAGGGCTGATTATTTGATCCTCAGAGAGGTCGACATTGATTGTTTCCAGCAGAAAAGAGAAGCAAATGATTTTACCATTCTGTCTGATAACTGAGGGCATCAATTCACCACCCACATCAACGCTATAGCCTTTGCTTGACAAATTTGCTCCTATAAAGAATATGGGAAAAACAACTGATATACTCTCTGAGATGTTTAGCATGTCGTTGTTGTACTGCAATGAGCTTCAAAGCAGCTTGTCCATAAGTGTGATAATAATAGCATACATATAATTTTTTCCCCCACCATATTAGAATGCTTTCTGAAGGATCATGTGACACTAATAGAAACAGGTATTTTAAATTGTAATAATATTTCACAATATTCCTGTTTTGAATTAAATAAAAGCAGCCTTGGTGAGCATAAGATACTTCTTTATTTTATTTTTTAAAAAGAACTTGATTAAAAGGGCATTTTGATTCATATAGCTGTTATTTGCAACAATGGTTAGTCATCTTTCTGTCTCTCTGAGGAGTAGCTGAAAATAAGTTTGATGGTACTTTAAGAGTAATCTCAGGCTCACACTCACTCTTCAGACTTTAATAGAGTCTGCCAACTCTTTTCTCTCTCCCGTGTGACATTCAGTTTCTATGCACAAGAGGTTGACTACATCAAACTAATAGTTGGTAATAGTTGGTTAGAATTAAAACAAACCTACACTTGAATCAGAAAAATGTAAAAGCAGAGCTTTAAAATTAACAAATGTGCACTACCAGTCAAACGTTGAATTTATGGTCAAACGATGCACTTCCATTTGTGTAATTTAATAATAATGGAAAAAGGAGTTATAAACAAGGAGTGTCCACACTTTTAAATCTGCAGTGATGTGCTTCTTTTGGCCAGTGTGTCTGTAGAAAAGTGTTCTGGTCAGTTCAAGAGTAAAGGCTCTGGGAGTGCAGTGTAAGAGTATTTACTTTTTTACTTTTGAGCCAGCGAGACACTGACAGGATGAGCTAATGACTGGAAATCCTGTCCAAATGCTCAGCTACTCAATTATCGATTTGTTGTCATGGATATTGAGTAATGTAAAAAGAAAAAAAAAGTGTCTCGTCCATGTCAGCTGTATGATAGTTAATTAAAAGCAAAACTATGATATAAAAATTCTTATTGTGTCAGACAAGCAATCTAAAACATTAACAGGCAAAGGCAGTGATAAAAGTATAGTTTGCATACCTTGCACTCAGAAGTTATATAACATTAGCCAGTCAGATTAAAGGATGCCAGATTGAGAAAATGCGTTCCATTTTGGAGCTTTGACACCATGTAGCATACTGTGTGTGATTATAATGAGAAGTCAGTCCATAATACTGACTTTCAAGTCGACTCACATGAGGCCATAATGGAATAAATTGACTACATGAACAAATGCAATTACAACAGCCAGATGTGCTCGCATGCAATTAGACAATTATGCAAGGTGAGCTTCTGTTTGATTCTGTCAGGCACATATTGTTCCACTCCATCCCTCTGCACAGTTTCCCATGCCCTTATTCACTTACAAAAACCTGTCAGCCGCTCTAAAGTAATGGAGTAAACGGTGTCAGACAATGATCATCTAACATTTAGTACTGAAAATGTAGCTTTGCCATCCCTTGAATAAATAGATTTTAATAATATATTAAAAAAGAAAACAGTTATTTTAAATCACAATAATAGTACTAGTATTTTTTGTTCAAGTAAAAGCAGCCTTTTAACAGTAGCATATATCATTTAAGTATTTTTTTGTTTTACTTTTTTAAATTTAATATTAACTTTGTTACTTGTGGCATAAGATGGTAGGGACATTTCAGTAGAGTGTGGTATTCAAAAGCATATTTTAAACTGAGCAAAACATTAATTATGGAACCTGTTCTAGCTGTTGTTCTGAAGAATGGAAGCTTGTCTTTTTTTTTTTTCTTGTATGTCATTCTTTAGTATCTTTGTTGCGTAACACATTGTGACAAACTACATAATCCAGCGACGGGTGTTGTTACCCTGAGTGACACTGACATTTGCGGTTTATGTAAATATCATAAATCTATGAGCATCTTCAAATGTTTGAGCGTAATTACATTGTGCAGCCTCTGTATCTCCTTTCTACAGTAGAGTTACATTAACACTTACTTTGTATATGCAAACAGCAGCACTCTGTGTTCATGTTTTTAGAAGTCAGAGGCTGTCACCGAGCATGCAAGAAAACACAAATATCCTTTTAACTGCGCAGTCTCGCTCTCTCTCTCTCTTTCTCTCTCTCTCTCTCTCTCTCTCTCTGATATCTGCAGCAACCACATGCTTGTATTTTGCTGTTTTTCTCTCCTAGAAAAAACACTATTCCTTTGAAAAGTGGCAATCCCTTTTTATGGCCATATTCCTCCTTCAGCGGCGCGACGGCGCTTTTGTGTGTCGATAAGAGCTTGTGACTGAATTGTTCTTTGATCTGCCCCTAGCGGAGCAGAAACTCTAGAAGGTTTAGCAGCAAGATGCAAATGTCGGGCTCGAGCGTGCTGATATCACCCCCCCAGGCCTGTTTTACAGTACAAAGACAGTCTCAGCCTCACTTCTGCCTGCTGGAGAATTCTGTTGACAAGGTTTCGGTTCGTTTTTTTTAAAAATGTTACTTCCCTAAGTGGAGGTTTAAATGCAGCAGGCACATCATATGTAAAATTTATGCAAAGTAATACTACTTAATTGAAGGGGGTTTAGATGCCTTCAGAAGCTGAGACTGGGAATCTGGATTATTCGGTGCTCAAAACAGACTCTGGACTTAGAAAGAGACAAAACTCTGCAGGAAAATCGCTGTACACTTACATTAATTAATGCAACTTCCTGAATAATAAAACATTCAGGAAAGAGCTCTGGCTGTAGAACTAGCTGATGCTTGGGTAAAGTGGGAAAGGGGCAATCTATAATTGCGAAGTCAGGCATCGAGTAATAGCACAACAACCAATCGTTTCAGAGAATAGCAGTATGTGCATGTAAATGCATGTGGTTTATTTGCTGTTGATTTAACAATTACAGATATGTATGTTTCTGCAGCCATTAGCTTTGGATTTAGCTACAGCATTGGGATCAAATACGAGCAAATTAGGTCTAACGATGTACGTTTTCACAATGTGGGAAACTGAGTTTGTAATTATTCTGCCAAGACCAAAGATCTTTTTTTCCCCCCAAGCTGCAGAAATCTACAACAGAATGTTATTGATTCAATCAGAATCTGTGCTTGCATTTTCAGCTCTTTTCTTTTGACCTTTCCAGGCTCAGGAAAGCAAAGGGCACGTCATATTTACTAAGGTATGGATCGGTTCTTGGGAAAATAATTTCGGAATTCAGGAAAGACCTCCTTTTTTAGCCTGTAGCAGTAGGAATTGTGTTCTTTGTCCTGTGGGTTACTTCAGTGACAAGAGTATGAGTCCTGGAATGTTGACATTACAGTAAAGCTCATGGTGTATTTGTGTCTGCTGTTGTTACTCATTTTGTAATCTGGGCATTATTCTAGTACTTGTTCAAGTGACATGGAAATAGAAATCATAGATCTAAATGACTTACAAATAGGCTGTCTGGAGACAGTGCCGGAGTTTTCTGCTTTAGTGTAATATTTTTCCTGTAATGATATTGCATGATGTTGCACTGTGGCTTCAAAAAGTAATTGAATACTAAAGTTACACTTAAATATGTATGCCATTGCAGTGGATGTAAAATGTCAAACCAAGTGTCATTTATTTTAAAGAAGTAAAGCATATTTTAAATTCAAATTATGCTCAATTATTTTTGGATGCTCAAGTTGAGCTTGTATGGCAATAGATATCAAACCAAGTGGAGTTTAATATAAAAAAAACAATGTTTTTTTTAGTTTTTAAAAAAAGAAAAGCTCTAGCTTGATTTGTTTGGAGATGCCACTTGGTTTGATATTTTGTGTCTAATGCAATGACATTTTTAAGTGTAATTTAAATGTCCTCAGGGCCACTGTATATTTACATCATGTATTTAGAGGATGTATAATGAACTTGTTGGATTTGTGGAATATAGCTCCTGTTTTCTTTACCTCATATGTCCATTGACCTTCTGTTGACTTATTGTGTTGCTCATAATAGTGTGAAGGCAGGCTGAGAAAATAGTCCCTGTAGAGAGAAAAATAAGGAACAAACCATAATACCACTATAAAGTAATTTGGTTGTACTGCCCAGGATTGTCAGTGTGAAAGCTTTACTTGCTAAAATCTGACCATCTGGTGTTGAAACGTGGACCAAACCGGACTTTGGACCGAAAACACAAGCTCTTTTCTGGCCAATTATTATAGTGCTGTGGTAGAGCAAAAAATGTGGAAATATCTCTTAAATAAAGCTACTGTATCGAGCTGATAGCTTATAATAAACTTCTCGATGATCTGAAGACAATTCATGCAATTTATATCATGAAATCTGCATTTGTGTCATGTGTTACTTGTTGAAAGAAATTACATTATATTGTTACATAATATAAAGTACAATATAATTACATTATAATATTTATACTTTTTAGCCAGTAATTCTTAAATACTCTTTACAGTACTGCACTGTAAAAAAAAATCTGTGACATTTACGGTAAAATACCGGCAGCTGTGGTTGCCAGAACTTCACCGTAAAAACTATGGTAGCAACATTTTAGGTTTTACAGACTTAACTTAAATTCACAATAAAATACCGTATTTCATTAACTGATGTAATATTAATAAACCAACATACTGAAGTTTTGAACCATTGTAATGCACTCATAACCACCAAAAACTGGTGGTGATGAGAAAGTCACATGATCAACCAAAGCTCATCACAAACAGCTTTTTTACGAGCTGAGGAGGCAATATTTATATATAGAAGGTGCACGGTCTCATTCACACAAACACTAAACACCATCATGGTAACACACATGATACTGAAATAATGCAATTAACATTCATTTAACAACAAGATTAAACCCTAATGTACACAACTGATAAGAAAAAAAACTAAGAACCGTATTTTTAATAGTATTTTACTGTAAAATTACATTAAATGTAATTACATTTATTCACCGTGTATAGTATGGCAACTTCCTTTTAACCAATTAACAGTCTTTTACTGTTAAAATCACGATCATTTTTTACAGTGTGAGATGTTGGGGATCATATAAATTATATATAAAATGGTTACAATCCCCTCATGCTGTCTTTTTTGTGTTCTCATCCACTGAACTATAACAACAGCAGGGGTGATCCAGAGTTCTTGATCCGGAGAGATGAGTCCCACATCACTTATTGGCAACTCTGGATCAATAAATCAATTGTACGGCTCCAGTCTTCTCTTGGGTATCAGCTGGCTTTCTTTTCTCGTTTCTTCTTGCCACGGTCCGTCAGTCCTAGGAATCACTCATGCGACCGGAACAAGATGATGTTCCAGTGTGAATCTTCATTAGGTTGTTTTCCGACTAGAGAACAGGAATCAGACTTCACTGACTGAGTCACATGAATCTGGTTTGATCTGATATGAGTGATCTCACTACATGGAATCTTTTACTTTATAAAAGCTCTAAACAAACTAAACTGTTTTTCTAAATCTAAGACGTCTCGGATACGTACATCAATAACTTAGTAGAGCAAAATGACTAACTCTTGATATGGCTTCAGGGCATGGCAAGTTTAGATTTGATCCAGCTTGTTGGAGTTAAATTTAGTTCAGTGTGCTCTTACCACATCTACTGTCTCAAAACAACCTCCAATTACTGCAGCATCTTCCATAAATTCAGTAAGTTTTCAGTCTTGTTGGGGAAGTCTCATTCATGGGCCTGGCAGATATAAACGCCTGTTGCCCTTTAATCCGTAAGTGTTGCTCCATTGGGTATAGAACCAAAGTGCTTTGATAATTTCTTTCCTCCCTGCTTTCTTTTTCCCAAAATTACTTTCTGTAACCATGCCAAGGCAAACCAATCAATAGTTCAGCTACTGAAGTTCAAGGTGGTTTCAGTACCTCTCGACTTATCACCCCTGGAGATCATTTCCTTTGTCCATTTTTAAAGGGCAAGTGTTTTGTGCCACTAAAGTCTCAGAGCCACATAAAAAGGAGGACATGAATGTTCCATTTTCCAGCATTTTTCCCAATTCAGTGGTCACCCCTGCCACCTTTTTTCAAACAGATTCTTACTATCCTTCCATTTCTATGTAGTGCAGTTCTTATGTCTGAGACCACTAGTGAAACCTTTTCTGTTTTTAATTATATAATGTAATACAAAATTAGAATGAATTTCAGAATTTCTCAGTATGTGGTAATGCCCCCTTTTGCTTTAAAGGGATAGTTCACCCAAAAATGAAAATTACCCCATGATTTACTAACCCTCATGCCATTCTAGGAATATATGATTTTCTTCTTTCCGACGAATACAATCAGAGTTGTATAAAAAAATGTCCTGGCTCTTCCAGCTTTATAATGGCAGTGAATGGCTGTTGAGATTTGAAGTCCAATAAAGTGCGTCCATCCATCATAAAAAGTGCTCCACACGGCTCCAGGGGGTTAATGAAGGCTTTCTGAAGCAAATCGATGCATTTGTGTAAGACAAATCCATATTTAAAACTTTAAGAGCCAGGACATTTTTTTATAAAACTCTGATTGTATTTGTCTGAAAGAAGAAAGTCATACACCTGGTTTTAGGGTGAGTAAATCATGAGGTAATTTTCATTTTTGGGTGAACTATCCCTTTAATGGCAGCAGCACACAGACTCCTGTAAATATGAAATGGAAATGCCCTCTTCTCTTCATAAGAATTTAATACATATAATCATTTTATAACACAAAGAAATGCTCCCGACAAATACAAAATCTCCAATATTGTTTCCAGCAGAAAAATGGAAGGACTGACAGGGGAAAACACATGTTGATTGCGCCTCATTTTCAATTATGCATTTGACTTTCAAATACATATGAAGCAGTGGGTCAAGTCCTGTGGGGGTTGGTAGTTGTTGGGAGCTCTCAAATGAGAACATAAAATATTCTCAGTTTCAGAAGAGGGAAAATAAATGATCAATTCCGAGTACAGCACATTGTGACCAGATGCGTGGAGAAATGAAGGTGTTTTAGCAAGCGAGAGATTTCCTAGAGCTTTCCGAGAGGATTTGCCTCGATTTGCACTGTTGTTTTTACCCTCCACAATGAAAAGGATCCAAATGTAGTGGAGCTGATGTCAGACCATGTTCTCAGCTGCTCTCTCCCATGGGTCACTCAATCACAAGTCTTCAACCTATCAATCACTCTGCAGGGGAAACTATCATGAGGTAATTTTCATTTTTGGGTGAACTATCCCTTTAATGGCAGCAGCACACAGACTACAAATCCACAAGTTTGTGCAAAACCTGATGATTCATAAGAATGTTTCAGAGAGCATATTGCATGCATTTATATTTTCTTTAGTATGATATTTCATCATTTTTAAATTGTTTTTTTTATTGTTAGAGACATTTATTTTTTAGAGGAATGTTTTTTTTTTTGCTGAAAAACAAGAAAAAAAAAATCAATGTCACATTTTTTGAGATTTTGATTAGCAATTTAGAGGTATTACATCATAAATATTCCTTCATCATTTTACATCATAAATGTAAACAAATTAAGTTCTAAACATTTGTTTTTATAATCTATTTCAAAGGAAGAAATGCAGATTATCAGTGTAGTCTAGAGTTCTAGACCCCACTGTATAGTTTGTGTTTGATTAGCTTCCTCATTTTCAGTGTTCGTTTGGGGATATTGCCGGGTGGTTAATGAAATGCCTGCAGGCTTGGAGTTCATTGAGATCACATGCTGCTGAAGGTGCCCAAGTGTGAGAGACAGATGGAGAGATCTGGATGTGACATCTCCATCAAAGATGAGAGCAGCCAAGCAGAATGTGGTTCTTTTACTCTTACACAAATCACATACTATATATATATATA
>NW_015645070.1:878855-890296 GCF_001515625.1 Sinocyclocheilus rhinocerous
ATAAATAAATCTAATAATCTGTATATATTGTACACATTTGTTGTATTATATACCTGTAAATATGAAATGGAAATGCCCTCTTCTCTTCATAAGAATTTAATACATATAATCATTTTATAACACAAAGAAATGCTCCCGACAAATACAAAATCTCCAATATTGTTTCCAGCAGAAAAATGGAAGGACTGACAGGGGAAAACACATGTTGATTGCGCCTCATTTTCAATTATGCATTTGACTTTCAAATACATATGAAGCAGTGGGTCAAGTCCTGTGGGGGTTGGTAGTTGTTGGGAGCTCTCAAATGAGAACATAAAATATTCTCAGTTTCAGAAGAGGGAAAATAAATGATCAATTCCGAGTACAGCACATTGTGACCAGATGCGTGGAGAAATGAAGGTGTTTTAGCAAGCGAGAGATTTCCTAGAGCTTTCCGAGAGGATTTGCCTCGATTTGCACTGTTGTTTTTACCCTCCACAATGAAAAGGATCCAAATGTAGTGGAGCTGATGTCAGACCATGTTCTCAGCTGCTCTCTCCCATGGGTCACTCAATCACAAGTCTTCAACCTATCAATCACTCTGCAGGGGAAACTCCAGGCAGTTTCCTGTGCTCAGCCACATGGAAGAGATTGGTCTAAAGCTATTACGCTGACATAATTGATCCCTCAATATGGGCTTTATTAACCCTTAAATGAGTGAAGATCTATAAACATTTTCTACCTCTTTGCCCCTACTACTGTAAGAAGTCATAATAGCGTCGTCTAATTCCTCATCTCAATGTCCTGTCTGTTCCTGCTTGAGAGAGGTCAATGTATAGGAGCACGTTCTTTGAAATAAAACAGATGGGTTTAATAACATGACCGCAGATCATTATGGTTCCTCTCATCTCCTTCTTGGTGATGGTTAAGCCTAGTGGAAGCAACAGAGGATGTCCACAGCAAATGTTCCTCCATGGACAAATCTACATTACCGATCGTCCCAGTGGACCTAGAAGGTGGGATCAGCGGTTGTAAATTCACAATAACAATGGTCTCCTAAGAGGTCATTATTGAGAGACAAGATGGTGGAAGCAGTGCATGGCTCAGGAGAAGCGAAAGGTTATTGCTGATCCCTGCCGTTGAGTTGTTCCTCATTGACCTCATGGAGCGGAACAATAGGGGTGGTGTAGACTGGGGCAGTCATCCTTTCTCTGGCCATGTCAGCAGTCAGGAGGGGGGTATCCTGTAGTTTGGCCTTTGCTTTTGATCTGATGAGGATGTACTGGTCAGCATGACTCTATTCATGGGCAAATTGTCTAGTCATTTGGCCAGTCGAACACATGTCACCATGTTGGGAAGGACTGCTTCCCTCTTATTGTTGCAGTTTTTTTTTTCTTTGCTTGGTACCGTCCTCACAGCAGCTGCGGTACATTTCACACACATGTCGGCAGATTCCTTTCCCTCTGCAATGTTATAAGGGGAGGAGACGGACCACTTGGACAAATCGCAACAGTTAATATGGCATCTGTGGGATTGGAAGTCCTGCCTTTCAATTCAGTGGCCTTTTTGAGACATTTTTTTAAGTAGATTTTCCCTTTCACTCTTGGACCGGAATATTTTAGTTTTTCTCCTCCACTCTCTGTTATTTGAACATATATGTAAATATAATTTTTATATTGCCAAATGTATGTAAATGTATGTAGATGTCATATATATACCCTAGGGCTATCAGTCGATTAAACATTTTAATCTAATTAATTACACGTCGATGTGTTGATTAATTAATCTGATTAACCGCAAATTACATTTGACTGTGATGAGTCATTAATTCGCTCGATTTGTTCAAACAGCTGATTTATTCAGGAATTCAGTAAACGCCTCACTTTATGAATGGGCCTTTGAATCATTGATTCACCCGATTCATTCAAAACGCGGATTCATTCTGAAATTAAACACCGCTGTGTTGCTCGAAGAGACACAACAATTCTGCTTTGGCTTTATAGGTATTATTTTTGTTGGTAAAACTGAGCAAAAACAGACAATATTGTGTTTAAAATATAACACAATATTAACTTCTTAATTACTGAACTGTTGTATAAAATCACATTTGCACTTGTTATATTCGGGACAAACAGCACTCGTGTGATATTGCTCTCGCTACTCGTGTGATATCGCTTATCATATGATATAAATATGAGAAAAAACTCAAGGAGCATTTTTACAGGAGCATTTTTGCCCCAATATCTTAAATTTGAGGGCATAACTGCATTTATAGAGTTGTTGCCCTGCGTCATATTTGTCAACAGTCAACTGTAAAAAATGTAAGATGACATACAAGTCTGGGGGCGTCATAACTAATTAATTAAGTTAACGCGTTAAAGCAGCTTTTGCTCTAGGTGCACTTGCGCATAGCTTTTTAGGTAGCTTTGCAGGTAGGTCTCTTAAAGTGTCTTGGAGACGTTGCCACAGTTCTTCTGGATTTAGTCTGTCTCAGTTTGTTCTGTTTTTTCATGTCATTCCAGACAGACTGGATGATGGTGAGATCAGATCTCTGTGTGAAGCACTGGCTGTTGTCAGACTCCTTGTGCAAACAGGTATCTCACTGGATTATTACAATTAATGGCAAAATGAATGTTTGGAAATGTAAACTGACTTAAAAACATTTTTTTTAGCTGGTGATAGTGTTCTAATAATTTTGGCCTCCACTGTATGTATATATATATGACTCGTCAGGATTGTTGCGCGTTCGCATATATATTTATATATATGTATATATGTGTGTGTGTGTGTGTGACCCTGGAACACAAAACCAGTCATAAGGGTCAATTTTTCGAATTTTTCATCTGAAAGCTGAATAAATAAGATTTAGAACTTTCTTAAGATTTTTTTTCCCCCGTATACTTGTTGCTTACAGTCCTTCTCTGATTTTATTGTTTTTTGCAACGTTACTTGGCAATATTTTAAAGATATTATTATTTTTGGTTTTTGCATGGTTTATTATTGGAGTAGTGTTCTGTTTAACTCCTATTCACTGGGAATAAAAATAAATAAATAAAACAGCCTTTATGCGGCCACTGATATGACTGAAGTCTTCATCTCCTGTGAGCGGACATGATTCTAAACAGATTTTTTTTTAAAAGTCCTATTCATTTCTTTTGGGATATAACTTTTTAATGAGGAAAAAATTGCTGAGTGCATCTGTAGGAAAGCTGCGAATGCGAGCATGTCCGTGTATGGAGCTGTCTTGAGAAGAAATCCCTCTCACCAAATGACTGAGGCAAAAGTGCCAGAGGATGTTATGGTTAGTTTAAATGAGTTCTCAGAAGTTAAATCCTGCAGTCTTTCTCAGATGTGTTTCTGTATACATCTGGGATTGTTGTAATGATTTCAGGGAGTAGTTCGGATTCCACTGTCTTGGCTTTCCTGCTCAACATTCGGTCTTATATTTCACCCCACAGTCACTCCATTTGCAGGAAATACCTAAACTTATTAAATGTGATTCAAATAGGGTATTACCGTATTGGCCCGAATATAAGACGGCCCTGATTATAAGACGACACCCCCTTTTTCCAGATGTACCTTTTGGAAAAAGGCTTTTTAAAAACCAAACCTTGTTTTTTCTCAGTAAAACACATTTTGTCTTCAATTATTTTCATATTGCATATTTTTCCTATTTTAATTTTTGTTTTGAAAGTATGGTAAAAACTGGTAAAATGTATCTTACTGTAGTCTTCAAATCTGGGTACTGTCTTACGTTTTAAAATCACAAAGGGAGTTTGGTCCGATCAGGCTAACGTGACAGTCACGACTCATGCAGCTGTAAGGTTTTCTTTTTCTTTTGTTTTTACTCGCGATCTTTACAACACGCATTACATTAGGTATTTCATGGCACACTCGTTTCATGCGTATTTTGGCTCCACCTATTGTTGTGGGTGTATTATTGACATGTCAAAGTCTAGACCCTGCGTTTTTTCAGATGTATTTCCAAGAAAAAAATATCGTCTTATATTCGGGACAATACGGTATTAGTCAATCCTTAAGGGATAAAGCCAGACATCTTCAGGTGTGTTACAGATCTTGTGCTTAAAGGAAGTATCACATGAAAAAAAAAACACTATTTACTTTGATTTAAAGGAATGTTCCAGGTTCAGAACAAGTTAACCTTTATCAACAGCATTTGAGACAGTGTGTGTGTTTTTCTTTTTTCTTTTTTAAAGCCCTGGCTACAAAAATGCACTTAGGCTGGAAATAAAAGGAGACATGTACTTCAAGGATTTAAATGCAGAAAAGTCTGTCTTTCATTTTTGTTAAATCACTTACATGAATTCTTTTTATTTTTAGTATTTTTTAAAAATCTTAAATTCGTCCATTTTGTGCCTTTTTTGTGGTGCTACTTTTCTAGATACATGATCTTCAAGTTTATTAATTGCTTTATTTGCTAGTGATTTATATTTGCTTTATATGGTCATGAAACAGGTCTGAAACACAGGATGTACCTTTGCACATTTAAGATTAGTAAGCATGTTATGTTTAAGTTTTGTGGATATAGTTTTGAGTATTGTAGTATTTGTTGTGCTGCCCTGTTTACTTTCATTTTAAGTGCCTTTTAAACCCACTGACATGCCACGACGGTTGCTGATAGAGCTTAACTGCTATTAAATCTGCAGCATTGCTTTTAGAAGCACTCATGTTTGTATTACAGCAGTTAAACCATATTTTCTTTTCTTTAGACTTGAATAATGGCTACAGTAGCCTCCTTAGGCATTTTACTTCATGTTTACTTGTGTTGTGCTGTGTTTGTCAGATAGATTCGCTGCCTCCTCCCTCCTGCTTTTCAACATGAATAAGTAAAGGCCTATTAGCAAAGTGCATGTATTGCTCTGCTCCATTCCTCTAACCCCTAATCGATAAATGCTCTGCTGGGCTCGCTCACCATATTGGTAATGTCAAATTAATCAGCTGACTTCAGTAACTGGAGGCTTCTAGTTCCTCACAACCATTTGCCTGTTTTGGAAGAAAATCTGTGTAGCCACCTTAAGATTGTATGTGAGATTAGGGTGCATCATTTCTGTGATGCAGTACCTTTTGGAACTTTCATCAATTTTGAGTTTCCATTTCACTGTTTTTATTCAGTATGATGAATGCTGAATCTGTTTTTTTTAGATAAGTTAATGCATGTTCACATTTAGTCTAGAACTACAGTAACCATCATGTTTACACAGCGCCTGTGCACTTACTCCTGATTTCTCTCAACATAGGGACAGGAGAGCTGTCAGTTAATAAATTGGAAAACTGGGGTTACTTATTTGAAAAAGTAACTCAGCTATTTTCTTGTAAATTGAAAAGTAATGTGTTAATTTACTAGTTACTTGAAAAAAGTAGTAACACGCTTTTCTTGTAACGTGTTACCCCCATACTTGCTTATAAATAGGTCTATTTTTGATATAGACCTATTAGGTTTCTTTAAAAATGTTCCATTGTCCATGTTAGAACTGCATAGTACCTGGAAACATGAAAAAAAAGTTCACTTAATTATGAAATTGTAATAAAGGAGACTATTTATAACTATTAAGAGCCAGGACATTTTTTTATAAAACATGAGGACATGTACTGAATAATAGGAATGACTCTGGTATTTGCCTATTGATGGTTCTTGATGAGAAACTGCTCATTGAAAACGTTGGAATACAGAAGAGTACATTTTCATTCTGCTTATTCAAGAGGAAAAGCGATCTGCTCTACCTGGCAGTCAAGCTTAAAAAGTAGTGTATTAGGATTGATCGTGGTATGTTTTACACGGTAACACCTTGACCAGAAAACCTGATCATTACCTGGATCTTGTGTAGTATAAGAAAGGTTAATCTCAGGGTCATTAGTAATTACCGGTGATAAATGTCCCCACCTCTGGGTTCATTGCACGGTCAGTTCTCTGGGTTATTGTCTGGATTGCTTGCGATATTAGAATAAATTTAACTAATGTAATCTGCCGTGCTGATGGAGATTCTCCATTCAGAGATGGATTAAGATCAATTTCTTGCCCGTATACGCAGTGCGGTCCAATAGGGGAAGTGGAGCGTAAAACCAGCCAAATGTTAATGACTCATTTGTAAGGAAATGGATTTTGCCATTGTGCTTCTACTTTAGAAAACATGACCTTTCATCTGAAATACGTAGCTTTTGGCTTGTCGGCAGCCTGTTCCTGCGGTATAAAATTGTACAGCATTTTCATCTCTACTTGGGCTTACGAGGAGTTAGGCGTGATACAAATGAGTCTTATTTTCCATTGTGCGCTGATTAAGGATAAATACATACTCCAGTGCCTTGCAGGTCATCCACTTCGTTGGACCATGGGGGCTTGTCATGTTAAGAGCTGGTTTCTTTCTCTCGCTCTCACAAGACGAGCATATGTTTCAGGCATGCCGTGAAAAGGGCCCACCTAGCTAAGGAGAGTTTGTAATTGCGTTTTCAATGGGAACGTGCTGCAATGAGGCCGCGGGATGGAAAGGGATGTGTACCGAGCCTCGGGTTTATGAGGACTCAAGCTGGGCAGTTAGAAGAAGAAAGAAACAGCGCTTGGCTCTTCACATCTGTACCGAACAGCCTCAGTCACCTAATTCCCCTGATTCAACACGAGTGCGAGGAAGGAGGCCACCGAGAGCGTTTTAAGCAGGACTTGCCCAGCTGCCTCTTAATCTGATATCTATTTTGCAAAAGCTTGTTTCTAAGCAACAGTGATCCTTACGTTCCCGCTGTGCTCATATTCTTTGTTTTGGTAATTGCTTCCCATAGAGCACAACCAAGTATTTGTCTGTCTTTTCGTGCTATTTTTATTAGATGTAAGGCTTGTGTGCTTTTCGCGGTGCAGGAGTTAGTTTTATTAGTATTTTTCTTTCATATAATATATATATATATCAAAATGAAGACCAGAGGGTTTGAGTCTTACTGAATTTGATTATCGTCCCATAGACTGGTGAGTACATAGTGTAGTGACTGGAGCACTGGGTGTCACTGGTACTCTTCAGTAAAGTTCAAAAGGGGCATGATAACACAATAACCCCCTTGGCTGTTGCTTGTTTGGGTCATATGTGATGACATGCAAAATAAAAAGTTAAAGCTCAGTCACCTAGCCTTGAAAACAAAGGCCTCCTTAGTATTTTCTGTTTCATTGCTACTTTGAAACAGCAGTTGACTGGGTCTGCCATTAAAGTGCAGATGCGCCTATCTGAGCCGCACTTCTGCAGGTCAGGAAGTGCACTAGGAAACTAATTAAGCAATCAGGTCAGATTCTCCACTCTTATATCACTTACTCACAAATGCTTGCAGTGTTGCAGTGTTTTTCTTTTTGTAGTGTATACCATTGAAATGTTCAGGGTCAAAAAAAATGTGTAGTAGTTCCAGTAGTGATAGTAAAGACATTTATAATCTTAAAAAAATAAAAATAAAATCAAGAACTGTTATTTGGACTTCTTATTCAGTAAAGTATTGTAAAAAAAAAAAAAAAAATCCACAAAAAGTTTAAGCAGCACAACTGCTGTCAGCATTGATAATGATATAATGATAAGAAATGTTTCTTAAGCACCAAATCATGTTAAAATGATTTCTGATGGATCATGTCAAACTGAAGACTTGAGTAATGACTGCTGAAAATTCAGCCTTTCTATTACAGGAATATATAGGCCTTTTGCAGATCTCTGTCAATCAGATTTATTTATTTATTTATTATTATTATTTTGTGCTGTCAAACGATTAATCGCAATTAATTGCATCCAAAATAAAAGTTTTTGCTTACATAATATGTGTGTGTGTACTGTGTATATTTATTATATATATTTAAAGACGCACACATACAGCATATATTTTGAAAATATTTACATGTATTTACATGTATATATTCACATTCATATAAATTATATCACATAAATATATTTAATATATGAACGTAACACATTTTTCTTAAATATATACATGCATGTGTGTGTATTTATATATATATATATATATATATATATACACATAATAAATATACACAGTACACACACATATATTATGTGAACAAAAACTTTTATTTTGGATGCGATTAATCACGATTAATTGTTTGACAGCACTATTATTATTATTTTTCTCCCTCAAAATGTTAACACATGCCTTAAGGGAAGCTGAGGAAATATGTTTGTTCAGTGCCCTTGAACACAATAAGTTGAGCTCACAATAAGTGGAAGCTTTCTCGCATTTTCCCTGCAGCGATACTGTCAGAAGTGGAAGATTAAGATGAAACTGCATATATCTGCAAAAGAAAGCTGTTTGGTTCACTCTCCGCAAAAGTTTTTACTTGTAATAAAACAGCTTTTCACAATGAAATGAAGATACATGGTAAACACATGCAAGTATTTCTGAGGTGGCTCTGCGATCGATTTACTGAAAAGACACATCTGTTTGCGTTTAAGATTGACATGGATAGAGTTTGTAGATGCCATTTTTGGAGTCGTGTCCATCTCATCCAAAGAACCCAGAAAAATCAAACCAGGAGCTGGTATCTTATACGTTTTGACAGTGACTAACAGTGTTTTGGATATCAAGACAGCCGTATGATTCATTTTTGCTTCCATTGTCTTTCTCTGCTCACTAATGTGGCATAAATAGCATGACGTAAGGTTTGAATACCTTTATTGAGTGACTCTATTTTAAAAGCAATGTATCTTCTTTCAGGCTTCACTGAAGCATGATGTTAAGATTTTTGTGTGCATTACATCAGATTTTCTGTCAGTAAAGCATTATTTCACAGTTTAGTATAAACCCTATAACAATGTGTAGCATCTTGTAGCTCAGATGGAGCAACAAATTTCATTCTTGCTGTTGTTTATTCTGCCCTATTTCTTAAGGTTAAAACAAATGGAGGAAAACTGTCTAGACAGATGGCATATTCGAATTTTGCTGTCAGAATCTGAAATAAGTCCACACTAAAGAACAAGTTGTTCAAATGACAAGCATGAAACGAATCTAGATTGTCAAAGTGTTAATTATTATTGATTAGTTAGTTAGTCAGCGGGTTAACACTTAGTTTTACTTAGTTTACTTACCAGGCTTGATCATTTCCACATCTAGTATGTTAATCACGTTGGATTATACATCATAATTGTACATATGTTGAACATTAATTTAGAGTTCTTCTTGAGACGATGTCCTCAATCGTATAACAACTGTGCTTCAAATCAGTGGTGAGCGTTCTGTATTCTCTTAGACAGCATGACAGCATCTTACTGTCAGGATTAAGCAAGCATTTGTCTCATAGCCATCATCGCTGACAATACCACCACTTTTTAAGGCTTAAATCTTCTAGCAGATGACAGTTGGAATGTTCCGCGGCCCACCAGCCCTTCTTCTAGTCCTCTCACAAAGCTGCTCCAATCCTGATCTGCAGCAAAATTGATTTTGTACAGAGATGATATACAGTGGAAAAGCATCACGTCAACAGATTTGCTGAGTCACATATTCCTTTAATTTTCAAGTTCCTATTTTGTCCCTGTCACGGGCAGGATGGTATTCAGGTTCACTCTGCCAGGACTGATAATAGAGGCGCTGCAGGGAAAGATGTTCTTGCTGTCCTTACAAAAGTAATGTTCTTTCAAGATGACACATCTGACCTTTGCAGGAAAGTGTTTGTGTTAATTTCAAAGATTCCTCTGGAGAATATAAAACGGTGTGTTGGCGTGTAGATGCAAGACTCAAAAACATGAGATTACCCAATTCCTCCCCAGTGACATTGATTTGCAGTGACATAGTAGTTGATTGTGAGTAAAAATTGGTGATTTGAGTCATTTTAGTGACGTCAAAAGTTTTTCATAATGAATTAAAATAATTATATAAACATTATTGAAATAAAGTGTTATTATTTAAAATATTATTTACATTTTATAATTATTTTAAAATTATTAATTAAAACTGCATCAAAGTCACATTTAGATTACATAGATATATTGCAAGGGTACTCAAATTCAGAGGCCAAGGGGGCCACATTTAAACCACATAAAATGTAAAGAGCCACAAATTACAGTTTGCATCAGAAGACTTTATTTAAGACAATATTTGCAGTTTAACTAATTTACAAATGCACTTTATTACTTATCTAAGTCTTGCTTGTCCATGTCCTATTTAAAATAATACTGAACATGAAAAAAAAAAAAATTAAAATCTTGAACAAAAAATTGGATTAACGCTTTGTTTTGCGGTATTTTGTACTCAGATTATTAAACAAATTCAGAATGTTCAAACTCAAAACATTCTTGAGCAAATATAGTTCACAAATTTCTTAAGAGAGAAATATTATTTTTCCTATTTATGCCCAAAATAGGACTGAGTGCGCATGACTGAGCACTAAACACATGCAATATCTGTTCCATTCATACTGTACACCAGAGGGTGACTTCACACAAAAACTCCACATGTGCAGCACAGAAGTTATAGAACTCGTGACATTCTAGGAAACCCCTAATATGGACAAAGGCATCCAGCTAATGCTATGACTGAATAAAACGAAGATAGAAACACTTGAACTGATCAAACATGAAGACAATAAACACATGACGTGACTGAATATGGTTTATCTGTGTTCTTCAAGCCATCTCTGCTATTTTCCATAATAATAAAGTATATTTAGAACTCATTGACGTGATGACAACTCCATTCATTGTAATGGGAGCGCTTTTTGCTTGCTTTAACCCATTCACACTTTGAATACAAGTTTGTTTTTTATGCTACTAAGAGGACCATCTGCCATTTGCACATTTCAAGTCAAGTCAAGTTGAGCTTTATTGTCATTCCGCTACATGTGGGGACATACAGTGGAACGAAATGCCGTGCCTCACAGGACCACGATGCTACATAAATACAGACATACAACAATGAAGTAAAACAGTATAAACCTATACACAACTAACCTACTGACAGATTTTGACTATAAATATACTATATATAAATGGTTACCTATACATAAATAAAAAAATACAAACTACAAATGCTTCACATAAATACTGTATATGTGCAAATAGAAACATCGTAAGTCAAGCAGCTGGCTGGGGAACAGTGCAGGATGATTTGTAGTGTTAGGAAAATGTCCAGGATGGAGGGGAGAGGGACACCGATGATCTTTGCAGCTGTGTTGACTGTCCGCTGGAGGGTCTTGCGGTCTGCTGCACTACAGTTCCCATACCAGACAGTGACTACGTTTACATGCGCACAAATAATGCAATTTTTTCCAATGATCAGAGTAAGGACTTAATCGCATTATGATGTTTACATGTCAAGAGCAAAGCTCTTCACTCCCGTTTACATGCAATTTCCATTATTCTTATTATTCGCTAAGAATTGTAATTTTTTTACTGCCATTATTCACATACCCCACTGCACAGCACAAATGATGGACTCAGAAAGAGCAGGTGTGTTACTGGCCGCTGTTTTAATTTATT
>NW_015645070.1:890470-893248 GCF_001515625.1 Sinocyclocheilus rhinocerous
GGACCACGGTGCTACATAAATACAGACATACAACAATGAAGTAAAACAGTATAAACCTATACACAACTAACCTACTGACAGATTTTGACTATAAATATACTATATATAAATGGTTACCTATACATAAATAAAAAAATACAAACTACAAATGCTTCACATAAATACTGTATATGTGCAAATAGAAACATCGTAAGTCAAACAGCTGGCTGGGGAACAGTGCAGGATGATTTGTAGTGCATGAGCATATAAACATATATATATACTGAGTCTTTTGTGGGATTATGTACAGCAGTGTGTGTGAAGAGTGACTTGTGCTCATAGAGGAGAGTGTGTTACCACAGGTGGTTTGTACAGGCCCACTCACCTGTGTGTAGCACACTTCGAACTGAGTTAAATGTTACACAAAATAACTCCTTTGTTTAGGCTACTTCTGCATTTGCTCAGAACGAGCAGGTGTGTTACTGGCCGCTGTTTTAATTTATTCAATGCAAAACACATTTGTATGGTTGTATTCCATACTTTTTCGGTGCCATAGAAATGTGATGGCAATTCGTTTGCCTACGCTTCCTTTGCGTTCTACTCACCGTTTCTGGATGAGAGTAAGGAACAGATACTGGTGGCAGCGAGTTGTGTTTTCCCCAGAAATGCAATGCTTTCTTCCCCGCCATTGTTTCTAATCTGCGTATTATTACAGGTGCGCGTCACGTCATTCATGTATATCACAAGCACACATGCACACTTTGGTCAGAGTGGCAATACTGCGATTAAGGTGTTTACATGCCTGTATATTTCGATTAAAATCGGCGTATGCCACCTATGTTAATACGATTATGCTTGCTGCGATTATGAGTTTAATCGCATTATTTAAATCGAAGTATTGCGTTTACATGAGGTAAAGTTTAATCGCAATATTGCCTAAATCTAATTATATTTGCATTAAGAGGGTGCATGTAAACACACTCAGTGATGCAGCTGGTCAGCAATGCAAAGTGTCAGGAGTATCAACTGCATTTAAATGGTGCAAACATAAAGTCATGCTGCCGAATATTTGTACTACTTTTAAAATTATAGTAAAAATACATTATTCTTCAGCATGACACAGGCCACAAAATGAATGCAGATGGGCCGGTTGTGGCCTGCGGGCCGCCTGTTGAGTACCATGGATATATTGCACACATTTTTGGGACCTTGGGACCAGCTTGCAAAAGGTTATGGCAAAAATGACTAAGGAAAGTTTTGGTTTAGCAGTATATGCTTACAGATGCATGCACTGTTTACATTTTTAAGTTCGACTTAAAGTATACAACTGCTTGGGGCCACTGTATATGGAATAACCTACCATGCAGCACATTTTCTATCTCTCTCCAGCCAGGCTTTGTAGCATGCATTCAAACCCTACTGTATTTCTCAGACATCTTGTCATTAACTGTGTTTGCCTGCAGGTCCAGCATTTGTTCGTTACTATCCAGAGATGAGTGTCTGACTGTCAGCATCCTTGATTTATGTCTTATGTCTACAGCTGCACTGCTAATGGCCTTCCATTCAGAGAAACTCCCGGCTCGATGGACGAGAAGAACTCTGAGTGGGGCTAAAATGGCTGCCATTGTCCCAGCGTTGTAACAGTGATAAGAGGCTAATTAGCGTTTGGACTCAACTCCAGCAGAGGTCATGAATTATATACCTCGGCAAGCGATGCCGCAAAGCTACCTGGGCACCGTTAAATTAACCCCATAAGCTTCCCTCAGTAACAAAGGTTCTTTTAGTGTCAGCACAGCGTTCTTTTTAATGTTTAACCCTGAGAGGAAATGGCAGTGGTTCTCCAGTCGTCAATAAAAAGGCTTAGGCGCAGTGCTGAGAGCTCTATTCTTGCGAGCATGGTAAATGACTGACCTTTTGAATGAGCGTTCGGGGGATATGACTGAAGAATGGCGCTGCCAGGTTCCAGCTGAAGCTTTAGCCCCCGTATGACCTTGGGCGATGGTAAATATTGGTCTCTGTGTCTGAATCTCGGTGCCGTCTAGATGCTTTTAGGGTTGTAATGAGGAAATGGTACTTTGAGCATTCTGAGATTATGAGGTGCACAATGCACGGTGGAATAGTGTGTATTCTCATGTGTTATATGATGTAATATTTCTCAGGATTTTTCCAAGATGCTCCCTATTGGGTTTTTAATGAATGCATCTTCATAAACAGGCGTGTTAGCATTTTTATGCGGCTGTGACTCTCATTATTCATAATGATTTTGGAGCAGGCCTGCAAGATCATGATCTATCAAATACAAAACAGGATATTTGTGATTCATGATGGTACGGTTTCCGCCAAAATAATGTAATAAATCTATGGTAATGTGGTATTTTTGGCCGAGGCTATGGTTACCATGGTACATTTACATAAGGGAAGGGTTATTTAAGCCATTGTTGTAAGAATTTCTTATGCAGTAGCATAAGAAGTACCCATAAGTACCCAGTTTTGATTTCAATGGATGGATAGACAAGATGGATAGACGGATATAATGACATAGTGCTGTCAAACGATTAATCGCGATTAATCGCATCCAAAATAAGTTTTTTTTTTTACATGATATGTGCGTGTACTGTGTATATTTATTATGTATATATAAATACACACACATGCATGTATATATTTAAGAAAAATATGTTATGTTTATGTATGAAATATATTTATATATAATATAAATTATATGAATATAAATATACACATGTAAATATATGTAAATATTTTAAAAATATATACTGTATGTGTGTGTATTTATATATA
>NW_015645070.1:893345-916312 GCF_001515625.1 Sinocyclocheilus rhinocerous
TGACATGTCAAAGTCTAGACCCTGAATATAAGACGACCGCGTTTTTTCAGATGTATTTCCAAGAAAAAAACCTCGTCTTATATTCGGGACAATACGGTATATATATATATATATATATATATATATATATGGATGATGGATGATTTCTCATTCATGTTTATCTATGGGTTCCGCCACCAACAATTAATTAAAATAAAACATGTAATTGAGGATCCTGTCCAGTTGCAAGCTTGTTTAATTAGGTTGGCATGTTACCTTTTAATTAAGCCAGGATGCACTGCTTAGTTAGTCTGGCAATGATGATTGATGAATGTTTAAGAGAAGTCGGGCTTCTTGCCGTTTGGGTCCCATCTTCTGATAGTTGCTTTTGTTCTTTGAGACATAGGAAGGTGAAAAGAAGTTTAAGGATGTAAAAAGCTGTGAAATGGCCTGCCTCTCAAACCAAAACATGCTTAACAGGGACTGTTTGAGGGCAACTCTGGAGGTAAGTTATGTAAGCCGACAAATGCAAGGCTGTTAAGGCTCTAGGTTAATGTGAAACAGCCTCAGGACATGTCAAATTTGCATTATTTGAAATTTGATTTTGAATAGTAAGTGAGCTCAAGCATTATATATGTTAAGTACAAGTTTTAAGTGTGGAAATTATTAGAAACGCTTGCAGTTTTTTTATTAGTGCTGGGCGCAGAGAACAGGTGAAACTGAGATGACATTAAACACTTCCTCTTGATGGACGATAACTTTTGAATCATAATCTTAAGAGAGCGTGAGGGTTTTGGAGATTAGGTATCAATGTCAATGGGACTCGTTGAGTTCTTGGATTAAATCGTCTTATTTAGGTCGGCTTTCTTTTTATGGCTTACATTTGGAAACGTGTCTGTACGTGCTGTGGTTATGTAATCTCAGGTCCAGATGGCTTAACAAATCTAAATTGAACAGCAGAGAACCACTGATGCCAAAGAGAATAAAGGAAACCAGAGTAGCGCTACGTAGTCAACGATACACACAGCATAGTTGTCACTTGCTAGTCAGCAACAGCGGGATGTTTTTAGGCTATGCTATTTAGAGCAGGTAGGTGGGGAAGACATTGTGTGTATGTACAGTTCAGACAGAAGGCAGTTCATTTAATCCACTGGAGGTTGAGTAGACCTGCATACAGAATCGTATCCAGACCTAACAGCTAAACACAGCAGAGGTTTTGTATTTCTATGTAGCAGCCTAACAAGAGCAATTTTATTTGCTGCGTAGAGAGATTTATCTATATAGAGGTATTTTCAAAAATGTACCTATCGCTTGTGGCATGATGAGTGAATTGAGACATTATGTCTACAAAGGTTTGGGGTCTGTAAAATATTTAAATGTTTTTAAGGAAGTCTCATATGCTCACCAAGTCTGCATTTATTTGATCAAAAATACAGTAAAATGTAGTATTGTGAAAAATTAACTGTTTTCTATTTTAATATATATTAAAATATAATTTATTCCAGTCATGGCAAAGCAATTTTTCAGCACATTACTCCTTCAGTGTCACGTGATCCTTCAGAAAATCATTCTAATTTGCTAATTTGGTGCTCAGAGGACATATATATATTATTATCATTATTTTTCTTTTTTTAAAGGAACAATGATACTTTTTTCAGGATTCTTTGATGAATAGAAAGTTCAAAAGTGCATAATTTATTTGAAATAGATTTTTTTGCAACAAAAATCAATCTAATGCGTCTTTTGATCGACATCAAAGTTTTGAACGATATTGTAAATTTAGAATGTATATATTACTGTAATGTTATAATTCATAGTTTTACAATCATACAAATTAATTAAATGTAAAACTATTTAAATAATGCCTGTTTTACTTCGTTTTAAAAATAATCATCAGCATAATACTGTTTTTTATATAATTTTAAATAAGTTTTGTTTCTCTCTCATTGTCCTTTGAAGGAGAAACAGTCTAACCTGTTACAGCTGCTTCTCTGCAGGCGATTTTTTCTTCTCTATCGCTTTTTAATTCTTCTTTGTCCATTTCTTTTTTTCTCTCTCTCTCAGATTACATTTATTAATTCCTTATTTTGTCTTTCTTCCTCAATCCTTGGACTCAGTCTTATTCCAAACTGCTTCATTTTCCCCTTCCCTCAAGCCCTCAAGCCCACTTGACCCTCTTCTTACTCTTGTTTCCTCTTTCATTTCCACTCTTCCTGCTTTCAAGCTTCTATTTTAATGAGATGTATTTCTACAGTGAGAGAGCACAGGCCTTTCAGATCCAGCCCCAAACGTGTGCGGTGTTCCTTCAATGCTCTGCTGACAGCTCAACATGAAACAAAAGAGTCATCCCACCCCCAGAGACAGAAAATTTCCAACTTTGCTTTAACATTATTTGTTTTGTTTTCTGCATCGACATTCAGCTTTTGTACAAAACAGTCAAGGAACTCACAAAGGATAGGAACACAGATCAAAGGGAAGTGACACACATATGGCACATACTCCAGAGCTCAGCATCGCGCTCGTACCTTCGCTACCCTCGTTGGACATTTTTTATGCGTGAAATTAAGATTTGACAGTAGAGACTTTATTACAGTATATTTCACCTGCACCATGATTAGATTTCACCTGACAATATGTCAAAACAAGAAACAATTTGCTCTTGGAAAAAAACTGTAAAGCTTGTAAAAGATTACTGAGAGACTATTCTCAGTGGGATAATTCATCAGTTTGGCATAAAGTCTTTCATTCATCCAATATCTGATGGTGCATTCAGGATTTTTCTCTTTTTTGCTCCCCCTGGCACATATTAGATTGTGAACCTGTAAATATAGTTTTTAATAGTCAGGTAGCTTCTTTCATGTAGCAGTGGGCCAATTAGTAAACCCTTTCCTAACAGATGGATGTGTTTGTTTTTATTCATTAATTGCTTTTTTTGTATTATTTATTTATTCATTTATTATTTTGAAAGTAAAAGAATAAAGGCATGAGCCAACCACCCACAAAACACAAGCGGCGCTCAGCCTCGGTGTCTTTGAAGTAAATATCAAAAGCATCAGACAGTCAGTTCAGGACTGATATCAGTTTGATTTCACTCCCTTGTTTCAGTCCCTCATCTTTTGTTCTCTTTTTTATGTTTCTGTGGTCTTGAATTGTGCTGTCAGAAGAGCTCACCTGCATCCAACTTACTCTATAATTTATGCCTTTTTGTTGTGTCGGTGAAACAGTTGAATAGAAGTTGTTGACTTCTATACAATTATAGTAGCAACACAAGGGCTTGAGAACTTATAGTATAACACGTTATAATCAGCTTAACGTTGTTATGAATGACTGTAACCACTGTTCTAAGAGATTCGAATGATTGCCTTTCATTTTTTAAATAGTATTTTTTAAGCATTAAAAAAAACAATCAACACCAAATGTAATGTGTTATGAATTATCATGTATATAATGCATTGTTCTTTTTATTAGTGGAACCATGAAAGGGTGTTATAATCTATGCATTAATTAGCATTATAGTGTGTTATAGCTCCAAAAACAAATGTGTTGCTGCTCTCAGATAGCGGCTCAGGACGAAGAATGCTCTTTTCAAATAATTAACATGTGAAAACGTGTGTATGAGTGTTGAATTTACAATGAGATTAAGTGGAGGGATGCATTAGCAGTGGCAGTGATGGATGTGAAGTATGTTGGTGAAATGTATCCTGCGCTTGCTCAAAACAGCCAATCAGGAGACAGAGATCGACAGTGTTCAAAGAAGCAGGTGCCACATGAATTTAAGTTGTAAAGGGAATCAAAGCTGCATTCTAAGGTTCCACATCTGGTGACATTCACATTTAGGCTGAATCACTATTCACATATGGCATTATATGGGCATTATTGCTAAGTAAATGTATTGAATTCTTTCAGGAAAAAATACCCAAAATTAGGATTACCATTTATGATAGTAGTCGAATTATGGGCTGAGGAGGCTGGACAATGGCTAGTATAGTATCAGTATAAAATACACATTTTGAACAGAGAAATCTGTTCAAATGTGTTAAATGGAGCTGAGAACACTACACTTTTTATTAGCTGAAAGCATGATCAAATTAGCCAAATTTCACGAACAAGTATGGTCCATGAATGTGAAGAATTTCACAAAGAAGAGTTCTGTGTGGGCCTGCAAATGAGATGAAATTGCAGAAATTAAATGAACGCTTGAACACTTAAACCAAATGAACGCTTATTTAACACAATATGTACTTATAATTCACAAAAGAAAAATGTGAATTATCCATGGTTGGGTTGTTAGTAGAGCTAGGAACTGACACAAGGGAAATCTAACACTTCAGCTGGGCATAGTTATTATCTGATACGATAATCTCAAAATGGCCAAAAATCGTCTAATTAGTCAGTTGGTCTGTCACTAGAAAATGGTATGTAAAGGGTGCCAGCAGTATGCACTATTCCAAATGGATTTACAAAATGCATCTGTGCATGATTTTGTGACTGTTATTGTCCAAAACCTTTGAAACAGTTCTTTGAAGTAGTATTAATGATGATTATCATACTAGCTTGCTTCATACTTATAAATATGAACGCTACCATTGCCAGTTCAGTACATACTTTTAATTCTCATTTGAAATATGCATATCAGAATTCAGTCTTCATGACTGAGACATGATCAAATAGTTTGGAATTCAATTTTTCAGACAAGAGAATTAGTTTGGGTGCTATTGATCTGTGTCTTGCCACATTTTGCTCACTGCATGTGGCAAATACCCACAGTGCTACTTGTGAGGGAAAGGAACAGGATTAACTTGCTAATGTTGCTAATTAAAAAGAGGGATGAGTCGGCGGTGCAGTTGCAGTGTCGTGTCATGCGGCTGTCTGTGTCTTCCTCTTTGTGCTAATTACCACGCAGCCTTCACTGGCTCCTGTAATGACTGTGGGTAGTTGAGACCCATGAGTTACTGCTGCTGCAGCTGGTCATTAGAAGCAAAAATTTGAGTAATTGAAAAGAATGTAGATTGTAAAACCAACTGTTGCCTTTTTTCTGAATGATGGTCTCGGTGACATAGGCACTACAAGGCTTTTTAAAACTCTACGTTTCGTAATTTCATTATAAGTGTCTCATCTTTGTTGCTAGAATGTTTAGGAGATAAACACTTGCTTACATTTCCTACTAATATTGGATTTTTAAGCAGTGCGATGATATTATCTTTTTTGATGGAAGAAGTTCTGTAGCTGTCATTCATCCTCAAAAACAAGCCAAAATTCAAAGTGATAATGGGAGGAGCTCTGTTGGATATTTTGCTGGGGTATTTGTTATTTGCTGGTTTATCCAAGCAGATGGTGTGAGATGGGATGTTTAATGGCCAGGCACTGGTCACAGTTCAGAAGCTGTTAGAGTAAGTGCTGTAATAATGAACTCGCTGCACATGGACATCTGCACACACTCCACCTCAAACCACAGCCAGAAACACATCTGATGAGAGAGCCATGATTTCTGTCTGTCTGTCTTACTATCTAGCTGTCTGTTGTCTGTCTGTCATTTTATCTGTCTGCCTGTCTGCCGTTCTGTCTGTCTGTCTTTCGATCGTTCTGTCAATGTCTGTCTGTCTATTGTTTTCTCTGTCGGTCTGTCTGTCTGTCTACCTGTCTGTCGATCGATTTTTCTTTCGCTCTATATATCATTGTGTTTGTCTGTCTAGCTGCCTGTCTGTCTTTCATTCATTCTGTCTGTCTGTTTTTGTCTGACTGTCTATCAGCCTTCTAATATTTATAATATTCTGTATGTCTGTCTGTCTGTCTGTGATTTGGCTGTCAATCTAAATATCATTATGTCTGTATCTGTCTAGCTGTCTGTCCATCTAACTATCATTCTGTCTGTCTGTCTGTCTGTCTGTCTGTGTCTATCTGTCGATCGATTTATCTATCATTCTATCTGTTGTTTTGTCTATTGGCCTATCATTCTATCTACTGTTCTCTCTATCTGTCTGTCTGTCTAAAAGTCTTTCTATCAATCATGATATAATGATAGTTTGGAAGACAGACAGAACACTAGACAAATAGAACAGCAAGTTCTGTCTTTCTGCCTGCCATTCTGTCTTTCTGTTTGATCATTATTAGATAGATAGATAGATAGATAGAACTCTGTCTATCGTTCTGCTGTTCTATATCTGTTTTTCTATCTGTCTATCGTTCTTTCTATCATTATAGCCGCCTGTCTCTTATTTTCTCTGTGACCTGTCTCTGATGTCACTTCCTGTCTCAGGGGAATGAGAGGCTGGGAAAAGCATAGCTGTCTGCTGTATTGTGTGTTTGTCCAGGAGTGAAAGGTTCTCTGAACCCAGGCAGAGTGTGGAGAGAGATACAGAGCGTGCGTGTCTGTGATACTTGTTTATTGTCAGACAGTACATATTGTGTTTTTGTCAGACAGGTTTATTTTGCCAGAAAATGAGCATGCATGCCTGCTCCTGCATGTGTTTCCTGCAGAAACATCTAGTATGTCTGCAAAACTATTTATATAGCTTTATTTGGCAAGCTTGTCATCATCTGACTCTTTTGTCATATTATTTTGCAATGTTATTCTGTACTAAACTTCCCATTTTGTGTGCTGTTAGAAATGTAGATTGCTTGTGCATGTCTTTTATTAGGGACAAAGCTTTTGGCTGCCCTACAACGATGACAGATATCAAATGAACTGAGTCATCATCTCAAAAATGCCTTATATTCTTTGCCTGCAATGACCAGGTGCCCTTGCTCAGCTCAGTAAAAAAAACAACAGCTTTAACAAAAACAACTATCATTGCCCTTGAAAGACATGATGTGGGCTGTTTAAGTTAATTGGTCCTTTTTTCATGTGGATGAATTTTCAAGAGTGAATCAAGAGTGGAAGGAAAAGCAGCTCTGCTGCCAGACCGAAAAAGCAGCAGGAAACGATTGGAAATTAAGAGCAAAACTGCATATTATTCCTCCATCTGCATCCTGTTAAATGCTTATCTGGCTGGCTCTTTATGGACTGCGAAGCGACGGCCAGACCTTGCACTCAGTCAGATGGGCTCCCAATTTTGGGATTGCATTTTTGCTGCCTGCGGCATCTGTTGTCAATTGTCAGGGATGTAGAAAAATGTGGCAGGAATGTTGATGGCCTAAAAACTCATCCGCTGGGTTTTTGACTCATCTCTCCCTCTCTCTCTCTCTAATATCCCTCCAATCACCCTTCGACATCCCTCGGTCCGTTCCCGGCACCGTCGCAGTGCGAGCCAGCTGCTATGGCAACTCTCAGGCTGTCAGTGGCTGAGTATCGCATGATTAAGCTTCCGCTCCAGTGCTGTTGATGGTCTGTAACTGTTTGAACTAGTATCTGTGAGCCGAGCTAGTCAAAATGTCAAAACACTAATACAGCTCAATAAATCAGAGTAAACATTAAAGACATATTATAGCACAGCTGTGGCAGGTAACATATCACCAGAGGAGTGCGCAATCGAAATTGGTTGCCAAAATATCATTTTGGTCAAACGGTTTGCTTGTTTTTTTCCCTCCGTCTCGGTGTAGATATTACTTCAGAGGGGCCCCGGGCACTCAGCCTACTGTTGAAATTGATCTACTCGAGTTATAATGATGAACATCCAAATGTTTAAGAAGAAAAATCCCCTTCACTAACGCAAATATCTCAACTGTCAATTTGTGCATGTTAGTTTTTTGCCGTTGCCGCTCTGCGGTTGCAAAAAATGGAGAGAAATGTCACATCGACAGCATGATGAAAACAAACTTGTTATTTCTGTCTTCAGTTTTGCTAACCACATTTTCTTCTCATTTTGTTCTCCCTCATGTTCTGCCTGCCTGGGCCTGACCGATCTACCTCACTCGGTTGAACATCATCTCAAAGGTAAGTCACACCTATATTTCTTCTGCCTGAGTCTGATCTGATTCGACCTGATCCGATTGCCACGTGCGTTCGATGGCTTCCCTCCGCCTGCTGTGGTTTGGGGCATGTGCTATTAAAACTCATCTGTGTTTTCATAAGAGGCCCCTTGCGGTAGCAAAAACATGTGTCATCTGCGACGGATTAGAACAACAAGGCGGCATTTCCTGTGCCAGCGCTTTTTAGCTTGTGGTGATGCTTGGCTATTTGCTTAATTTATTATTTATTTTTTTTAGTCTGTTTGTTTACCACTTAGTTGCTGGCACGGCTCTACGTAACTCTTGCGATTTGTCAGTCATTCGCTAATCATGTCGGCCTGTTTTTTTTCCTTCGGTTTATTAAAATCAATATAGAACTTTTGCCAAGTTCAAACCAAGCAAATAGAGCCTCTTGGCAGCCCAAATTTGTACTTATTCCCTCCGAGCAATTCCGCCTCACTGGCATTGGCTAATTAAATTAGCCTGTTACGCCCCGCTCTCATTGTTCACGACTGTTGTGTGTGCGGATGACTAAAAACAATCATTTGTCTCATGACCAGCACTTTAATTTCATTGTTTGTGTTCATTTGACTTTGACTGCTCGATACGGCAATGTAGTGGGGAGCCCGGGGGGTCCGCTGTTGACAGTGAATAATTAGATATCTTTTTGTCTCGGGGCAGAGCATCTAATGAATATCTGCGAGATTCTTCAGGTCCCTGTGTCTCTGAATAAGATACAATAGCACTGCAGATTGTCACAGTATGGTATTGTTATAGACATGATAAGTGAATCCACGATACTGAGAAATTTGCCCCCTTTAGATTCATTAATGCAGCTTTGTTTGATTTGCACTGTTGAGGAAAGTGATGACTTTTTCAGAGCATATTGTTGCTGAGACACTGTGTTCAACTTTGCGACCGTCTTTGTAGTTAATTAGCTAGCAACACAAATTCTGAGTTTTCATTATTATTACAGATGTCAAAGCATTAGCACATTGTATATATGTTTGCGTTTGTATGTGTGGATACACAAGTGTTCAAAAAGTTTGGTGTTGGTAACATTTAATGAAAGAGGTCTCTTATACTCATCAAGGCTGCATTTATTTGGTCAAAATACAATAAAAGAGTAATATTGTGAAATATTATTACATTTTAAAGGGGTCATATGATGCTGCTAAAAAGAACATTATTTTGTAATTACTCAGGAATTCTTCAGTCTTCACATGATCCTTCAGAAATAGCATTACAACATTACAAATATCTTTACTGTCAGATTTGATCAATTGAATGCAACCTTACTAATTAAAAGTTCTAATTATATATATGCTAAATGTTGTGTGTTTGCATATGTTGTTTATATTTTGTTGTTATAGTTTTGCCGTTTAAACATGATTTGTGGTTTAATTCAGATACAGGTATCGACAATGAAAAGCATTTGTTGTCTATATTCTCAGGAATATATCTATCTTTTCAAAAGAGTGTTGTGTTCTCATGAACGGTGTCATGAGAATAACATGCAGTATGGGAGCCCTTCTTCTAAAGTATTTTTTTCTGTAGGGTAAGAAACAGTGGCCGATGTAAGAACGCTGATGTGAGGAACAGGGTTGGCAGGCTTACTGTCTTGTTTGCTGAGGCTGACTTTAGATCTGTTTGGCTGCTTGTGATGCCAGAGCCAAAACCAACAGATGGGATGAGCAAAGAAAGTGGCGCTTTAGAGTTTTTCCTATATGTGGCACTGGGCCAGAGCACACTGACTGTTTGGCAGCCAGTCCCTGGGAAAAAACACAACGTCTCCAATGGACTGTCATGGCCTGGTGGTTTACCGCATTGAGAACTTTGTCTCTGTCACAAGCGTGACTGCCAAAAAGCCACATGTTAAGTACAGTAAACTAGGCTCAGGATAACGTGCTTTTTGGTTTGTTTTTTAACAAACACATCCACTATTGCAATATATATCACCGTTGCATAACTTGTTAATAACTTAAAGAAACAGTTGACTTAAAAACAAAAATTTCCTGATTTACTCACCCCAAGGCCATCAAAGATGTATATGACTTTCTTTATTCAGCTGAAGAGAAATTATTCTCCATCTAATGCATGTGAACAGAGCTCAACAGAAATTTTTTTTACCATCCAAAATCCACATTTACACATGACCCCAGCCGACAAATAAGGTTTTTTTTCCTAGCAAAACCATCATATAAGTATATTCTGAAAATGCTTTTTCTTTTTTTCTGAAAAATGACTGATTGTTTCACTAGAGAAGACCCTTATCTGATAGGTGACCCTTATTTCTCTTCTACTGAAGAAAGTCACAACTTGGCCTCGGGGTGAGTAGATAATCAGGAAATTTTCACTGAAATGGAAGTCCCACCTTTCAGTTAAAAAAGCCAATTGCTTTTTTAAAAGAGTGGCCACTAGGGATGCACGATATTGGATTTTTGCCGATATCCGATATGCCGATATTTTTCAACTCATTTTGGCCGATAGCCGATGCCAATACCCATATATTTCCGTTTGTTTGGAAACAACACCAAGTCTCACCTGTGTGGAAATTATAAGCAAATAATTTTTTTATTTTGGTTAGTTTTTAACAATAACTTATTCGTTAGAATTAAATAAACAATAATGAAGTTCTTTTATAGTGACAGTACATTGAAGCTTTGAAAATAACTACAAATACTCTATATATTAATCACTGAATTTTTTTTTCAGAAAGATGCAGTAGTAACCTTAACATTTTATTTTAAGATTTAACATTTGTAGATGGTCTAAACCAAAAGAGTTGTAAAAATTCTGTATATCTTTTAGAGCTCATAATTTGTTTAAAAAATAACATATTACACATTAATGAATAAATGAGTATATATACAATTATTTAATTTACAAGTGTCATGTTTGTAATTTTTTTTATTCATGTAAGCTATAGCTTCTGACCTTTAAATAAAAACATACTCATGATTTTATGACATCAATTACTGCTTTATTTAATCAGAAACACAGTCTAAATGTTTATTTGTGTATTTTACTTTCATTTTATTAGAAGTATGCCAACTGCGCCCCCTAAGGAATTAAAACTCCTTACCGAACAGGCATTAGGACCCGGGGCAGGCTGCCGCTGCACGTGCTATTACTGTTTACTCTATCCAAAGTCCCTTTAAGGCGAGTCATGTCATTCGGCGGCCATCTTTAAAACGCCTCTCGGGTATGCAAGTGCAGCTCCTATCTCTTTGAATGGGGAAACATCAAATTCTCCAAAACTGTTCACCAAGCTTACGATTAAATTTCATATCTGAAAATCATCAATGAAATCTGATGACAACTGTCTCATAAAAGTTGTTTATTTTGCTCAAATAGCGTTAAAAAAGCTTATTATTCAGGTTAGACCAGCATGCGCAGTCCTAAATGCACATCTCAGAACGCTGACTGTTTCTATAGCAACCGGGACTTCTAACGGCAGCTGCAGTGACCCGCTGATTTGACCAATTAGCGATTGTCTCTTTTGCTCAGAAGGTGGGGCTTCCTTCAATAGAGCGGCCATATTGAGGGTTGCATTTTTTCCCATTCAAAACTATAGGAGTGACACGTCTTGGATATTCTATAGTCTTTGCTCTATCACATACCGAACGCGTCATTCTGTACGTGCATTCTCAGTTTAAATGCAGTGATCCAAAACAATGAATCTAATCATCATTCAGGCAAAGCTTTGCTTCAAGAATGAGCCACACTGCTGACATGATCTAATCGCTAGCACACCCCGAGCATGTGAGTTAACGTATTCCTCTTATCGGCAAGACGCATCGGCATCATTTTTTCATATCGGGTCAATGCCGATATTTACATTTAAAGCCATTATCGGCTGATTCCGATTTTGGTCCAATAATATCGTGCATCCCTAGTTGCCACCCTGAAAATGTAGTCTTTGACATGATTTGAGCTAAAGCAGCACAATTTATTACATTTTGCATTTTGAAATATGTTACTGAAACAAAATTGGTTGTTTATTGATGTAAATAGGAACTGTACTGTATGTGTGTTACCTACATATGATAGCCCCTCTATTATCAGACATTTTCAGCTGCCGAACCACAATTAATCATGAACGACAAAAATTCTCACAAATACAGCATCAATAACTGCATTTTAGTTTATTTCTTCATTTATGCCAGTAGGTGTCAATATAAAGTCTAACATCACCATTGAGTCACCCAGTAAAAGAAAAGTCTTTGCTTTTAAAGTCAAAATCCAACCATTTAAATAAGTACAACATAATTAGAGACCAAAGAGAGAATTTGACAACCAATATTTCAGATTTTCAGCAACACCAAGGTCATCAGTGCATTCCCAGGGAATATACTTCATAAAAAAGTCACTTTTGATAGAAGCTTATGCCAAATGCATGAATGTAAATGTATCCAGTTTAGCTCTCCATGATACAGCAGAGCTTTTGTGATTCCCTTATCACACCTGCAATGCATTAACAGCCCCAGCCTCCACTGAGCAAAATCCATTAGAGTTTTAATCAGGAAAAATGATATATTCTACATCTCAGCGCACCGGGCCTCTGCACTTGGATCCAGTGCCACTTTACGACAACTAGCTAAGGGGGAATAGGACCAGGAAAAACAGAAGAATAGGGAGGGAAGTTTTTAATGATCTTAAATCACTCTGAGCCTCTGAGAGGAGAGAAATATATCATCCGTTTTGCTGCTCGTGACTGTGGGGAATATTAGAGTCAAGGGAAGAGAAAGAGGTGTGATGGATCCAGTCAAGCTGCTAAATCAGTCATGCCTTGTTTATCTGCCGCACAGATAGGTATTCGACTGCTCTGGCCTTGTGCTTCTCTGCGGGGTGTAAATCTGAAGGAGACAGAACGACTTTCCGAAGAGAGCCTAAAGCTGCTCTGCGCCGCCCCGACGGCCTTGTTTTCAACTCTGTCTTTCCTGTCTCTCCTCTCCTAACCTCCCAGTCCTCCCGTCCATCGCCATTTGTTGTCATATCATGCCAAAATAATCAAACGCAAATATCCGTAGGCTCCTGGGATGCAGGCTTGTCACTAATTAGGGATGTTTTGTGGGAAGTTTGGAATCCCAGGGATATTTTTTTTTTTCCCTGTTGGGGATTGTCTTTTCTTCTGGTTCCCAGTGTTATTCTTATGCAAGCCACATGCTATAGGTGATGGCTTTAATCTTTCCTTTCCCCCCCTTTTCTGATGAAACAAGCCCAGCTTTGTTTTGTTTTGTTTCTTTGTTTTTATTATGATTTTGCTATCTGTCATCCCTCAGGACAGCTTCACATAGATTATTCAAACGTGACCACGTGCCACTCAGGTTTTTGAACCAGTGATTTGTTCCTTTGAGCTTTTTTGACTCTCAAGTTCTGTCACAATGTTGCATATTTTAATTTACTTTCATTTAAATAATTATTTATGCCAAATTTAATTACAAAGTTGTTTAACATGATATTTTTTCCCCTCATGGTCATGAACCAAGAATGCAAAACGTGCCCCCCTCATACAGAAAATGTGTTCTTTCTTTCTTTCTTTCTTTCTTTCTTTCACACTGTAAAATTATTTTTCAAAATAAAAAACATTATTAGAGTATGTTTTACAAGAAAATTCCATTTCAGTCTTTCTACTTCAAAATTTCACATTTAATTCATTGTTACTTGCCTTTTTTTGTAACTATTTGTGAAATTTGCTAGCAATTTCTGAGTGAAATTAGTTTATACAATCTTCCAACTATTGAACTTTTTTCTTATTTTTACTTGTTCAAGATATCATTAAAAAAAGAAATGCTCATTTCATCATAGCATTTATTCAGCATTACTTTCCATGAACAAAAATCTCATCTTATTTCAGTTGATTATGTGCAATTGTTTTTACTTTCAATAAGTACCACGCTTATGTTTAATTGCATTATGAGGGTGGTTCATTCCACAAATATTGTGTTTTTTTTTTCTCCCTCTGATTTATGAAGTATCCATTCCTGATACTATGAATCATATTCAGTCCGATTATAGTTTTGTTTTATGCATCTGTAATAGGTTTTCATTTCTCTTTCATTCCGCTTTAGATGTGGAGCTTGTTAAAGAAGCTGGAAAATAGACTTATTCTTCATTTTATTAGTCAGACGGAAGCAAATAGCTTGCAAGCACCTCAATGCATGTGCGCTCCTGTTGAGAAGCCCTTTATAAATGTAAATTTGTCCTTGTGAAAGCACCCGCTTACTGTGAGCCCCATGCCTTTATTCGTTCTCCTCTGCGCATAAGCTTTCCACTGATTGGGACTTATTTATTTATTTGTTTAATTTATTTCATTTGAGTTTGCCTTTTTATCATTTCCGCGAAAGCCGTTCACTGTATGCATTCGTTGCAGTGGTTTTTGAAACAGCTCACAGCAGCGTGGATTACAATGCCAGATCCAAAGCACCTTTTGTCAAATCCATTTTCATAACAAACAGAAATGAGGGACATGCTTGATTTTCATTTGGGATTAGGTGTTTTTCGCTTTAGTATTTATGACAGCATGTAATCAGTATGCAGATTAAGGTCATTTTAATTGTCATAATAATTACTATGGCGATTTTTATTAATCATATTCATCATTTGTTTACATTATTTTGAAAGCACCATCCACAGGCATATATTTCTGTCCTGAACTAAAACATCTACTATAATTATACAATGAATGAAATAGTATTGCTAATCTCTCTGTTAGTCTTTATTTGTCATGAGAAACAAAGTTCATGCAGATGTTTTTTATCCAGGTCCTAAAGATTAGAACGTCTTGAGCACATAGACCCGAACAGAATGATCCTCTCCAATCCCTTTCACTGATCCAGGGCCAGAATTTTGTCTGGAGAGGCTTTAGTGTCGATTATCCAAAAGACATTCTCTGAAGTGATGTTCAGAAGCTAGATGGAGATACAGTCAAAAGCTGTAAAGCTGCAAGCACAATTTCAGATGACCCAGAACACTGTGTTCTTCCATTGTCTCTGCCATGAGGCCTTTTCCTTGGGCTGTGAAGCAAACTAATATGATAACACACAATATAGCTTGTTTTCTTTCTTTTTCTTCCCTCGTTTCTGTATACCAGGGATATCAAAAACATGGCCTGCGGGTTGAATACGACCAGTGGAAGAGTTCAATCCAGATCCAATTTTGAGTTGCTACAAAAAAAAATATTAGTGGTTAAAATGTATTTATTAATAATAGTTTGATAAGTTTGAGTGGGAAGTAGTGTATTTGTAAGCCTAATTTTCTGTTAAAGGGGTCATATGATGTTGCTAAAAAGAACATTATTTTGTGTATTTGGTGTAATTGTGTGAAATGTGTTTATGCGGTTTAAGGTTAAAAAAACACATTATTGTCCACATACTGTACATTATTGTTTCTCCTCTATGCCCCGCCTTTCTGAAACGCGTCGATTTTTACAAAATAAAAAAAATCTGAAAAGCGAGGTGTGCTCTGATTTGCCAGCTATCTAGTGCGTTGTGATTGGCCGAATACCTAAAGCGTGTGACGGAAATGTTACGTCCCTTAATACTGTGATGGGGTGTCCCGGCCAGAGCGACGAGACAAAAACATTAAAACCCATTATAAACACGGATCAGCTCTAGGCATGACGAAGTGGATATCGTCCTCTTTTGGAAGGCCAAACAAAGTAGTTTCTCTTTCACACCGAAACACACAGAACACAAACACACACGACATGGCGGCAGCAACAATACTACATCGAGAATAAAAGTTACGCCTTCTTTCTTTGCGTGAACATTTGGGCGGCGTTATGCAAATCTTGTCACATAGTGACGTAGACATGTGGGGGCGTGTTAGAACGAGCCGTTTTAGGTAGGTGTGGTTGACTCTTAACTTTTATAACGAATATCTCTTTGGATTTGAGACTTCAGTCTTTGCAACTTTACAGAACTTCTTTATGCACCAAGAGCTTGTAACACTTCAAAGAGAAAGGAAAAATTGAAATTGCTTCATATGACCCCTTTAATATTCATTTACCCTATAATATACATTATTTTGGAAGCACCATGCCTCTATTTCTATCCTGAACTAAAATATATATTATAATATAATGAAATATTATTGCTTATGTCTATATTTGTCAAGAGGAAATAACTATAAAACATTTTGTAGCAGAGAGAGAAAACCCATCTAATTGCAGCTCTAAAAAATGACAAACACTATTGCATGTTTATAAATCTGTAAAGATCTGCAATTTGTCTGCCACACTTTGCCAGACTCCTCATTTGGTCACCCATGCCTGTAGTTAGTGGTGACTGGGTGTTGTTTTTCTTGAGGTTTCTTTAGGCTCTTGACAGATTTAATGTGATGGCTTTCATGATAACCCTCAGCTGTGCTCATGCCATACTCGCCAAACTCAGATAAAAGTAACTGAGACCTCCCCATTACTTGCTTACTCTGTAAAGCTTTTGGATGCAAACAAACAACCTTGCCACTTTCTTCATGTTATGTCTTGCAGTTGCATCACTCCAAACGTGTTTAGACTGGAAATATCTCCTGCAGCGCAAGAGCTTCAATCCTGATCCCAGTCCTCCAGTTAACACGCACAAACACAATAGGTGGATTTCATATTGCCTCAGCAGAGAGGCTGTTTACAGGCCTGACCTTGAATTAAACCATGGCTGAAAGATTAAAATGAATAAAAGGAGTTTTATGTAGCCATTCATTTAATTAATTCTTCTATTCATTAGTTTATTTATTCACTCTTCTTTTTTAAGCTCGTCAAAATGCATTATTAGTAATAAGGGCTATGGGTTTTCACCTTTTATTAGCATTGAATTTATTTAGTGGCAGCTCACAGAGGGGAAGAGTGCCAGGATGGAGCTTTGCCTTTCAGTGTTGTTGATCTGTGTTAAATGCCTGTAGGTGGTTCAGAGTTCAGATGGACTGCATGGACTGGTTTTTCTTTTTTGATAATTTGGTGAAAATAGTAGTGCTTATGACCGTACTTGGCATACGTAAGAGAAGATATCTTGAAATACTCTTTCAAAGGAAGTTTTGCATGAAATTTAAGTATGTTATCTGACAAAGTTGTTAAAGATTTGGGAATCCAAATAACCAGTGTAATGCTTTGTTGCTTGTGTACAAATGTGGTTAAGACTCAAATTTATTAAAGGGATAGTTCACCCAAAAATTACAATTCTGTCTCACCCTCGTGTTGATGCAAACCCGTGCAACCTTCGTTCAACTTCGGAACACAAATTAAGATATTTTTGATGAAATCCGAGAGCTTTCTGACCCTCCATAGATGGCAAGGGAGCTACAATGTTCAAAGGCCCAGAAAGGTAGTAAGGGCATCGTTAAAATAGTCCATGTGACATCAGTGGTTCAACATTAATGTTATGAAGCTACGGGAATAATTTTTGTGCGCAAAGAAAACAAAAAAATTGTTTTGTGGTACTCTCATGAATGGCGGTGAAAATTGTTGAATAAAGTTATTTTAGTTTTCTTTGCGCACAAAAAGTATTCTCGTAGCTTCATAAAATTAAGGATAGACGGCAAGGGAGCTACAATGTTCAAAGGCCCAGAAAGGTAGTAAGGGCATCGTTAAAATAGTCCATGTGACATCAGTGGTTCAACATTAATGTTATGAAGCTACGGGAATAATTTTTGTGCGCAAAGAAAACAAAAAAATTGTTTTGTGGTACTCTCATGAATGGCGGTGAAAATTGTTGAATAAAGTTATTTTAGTTTTCTTTGCGCACAAAAAGTATTCTCGTAGCTTCATAAAATTAAGGCTGAACCACAGATGTCACATGGACTATTTTAACGATGTCTTTTATACCTTTCTGGGCCTTGAGCGTGTCAGTTGCGTTGCTGTCTATGGAGTATCAGAAAGTTCTTGGATTTCATCAAAAATATCTTAATTTGTGTTCTAAAGATGAACGAAGGTCTTTATGGGTTTGGAACGACATGAGGGTGAGTAATTAATGCCTTTTTGGGTGAACTATCCCTTTTAGAATTGTAGTTTTATAGTTTTAGTATTAGTTATAGATTTATATTCATGTTAGAAGTGAAACACATACATTTTGCTTATTTAGATTTATGTGGCTTATGTATTATTTTAAAGGTATGGTGAATATTTTTTTGTTTTTGTCAGACATTACAACAAATAACCTGTTTTTATTTTATTCTAATTTGTAATTTATGACATTGACACCTCTATGCGAAACTGATTCACATGCAATATAATGTTTACTGTTAGCTTTTTCTGCTATTTGGATGAAAGACAAAGATAGGTGTTAAAATACAGTTGTTAAGGCGTTAAAATATTAGGTGTTCAAATCCAGTACAAACTGTGTTTTTGTATATATTTAATATAGCACTTAAAGAGATAGTTCACCCAAAAATAAGAACTGTGTGATCATTTGCTCACCCTAATGTCATTCCAAACCTGTATGACTTTTGTTCATCTGTGGATAAAATAGGAAATTTTACCTTTACTCTATTTAAACCCAAAGTGATGAGGCTGTGCAAATCAGGTGAATATTGAATTAGGTTCTTAATTAGTTAATGAAAGCTTAGCATAAGTTGAAACAGTCTGATAGGGGCCTAAAGTGTGCCATCAGCAGTAGTGTCAGGAGTGTGCTTTTAATTCAACATAACTTGGTTTTGACTTCAGGTTTCCTTTTCTAGTTTCCTTTACAGTTTAATGTTAGTAGCTCATTACACTATCTGAGTTTATTTGTATCATCAGCTGTCTTTCTACTATTCCTGCTCCTGATCTATTTAGCCTACATCTCCTGCGCTGATGGTTTTTGAAGCTGACAGTTGGTCTTTGATGGCAGGGTGGTGGGTAGTTGGCCCCAGGGCTCGGGCCTCTTCGCTGTTCCATCGGCAGTGTTCCGCAGTCTCTCAGGGGCCTGCGTGAAGCAGAGACATTCAGCGCTAACCTGATGTGACAGCCTCCTTCTGCTGTTGGTAAATCCAGCACGGAGCTCGGTGACCTCTGCTCAGCAGTCCTGCTCATTCTTCGTCTCGTTGTGTCAGACGCATGGTGCGCCATTTCATGAACCGCTTTTTTCTCCCCCCTTTGTCTCTCTTCGCTGCCTCTTGTTCTGTAATTATAGTCATGCTTATGATACTCAGAATTATTGATGATGGCTCTCCTAAGAGCCTCACGTCGGGGAGATGATCTGACGCAATGCACAAAGGCAAACAAGGTGCATAAACTGCAGTATGACACTCCAAACTGCGTGTATTGACAAGAGTAAACACTCCATTAGGCTGTCTACTCTGCACCTCAGCAGTTCATTTGCACATGATGATAGAGTATTTCTTTTATTAGCAGTAGCAAATGTGACCCCTACTAATATCATAGAAAAATACAGTGCAAAAGTCCACAAGGAATTCATTTAAACCTAGATATAAGCAGAAATATTTTTTTAGAATTTAAACTTAATAATAATAATAATAATAATAATAATTGTTGTTGTTGTTTATTTATTTGTTTGTTTGTTTGCACCTTTGAGGCACTCAAGGGCACCCTACAACATAGACAACAAAATCAATAAAATACAAAGCAATACATAACAATTATTACAAAACACAATCAATAAAATCATTCTAAAAGCAAAGGGCAAAAATATACAGGAAAAGCAATTCTAAACAAGTAAGATTTAATCTGAGTTTTAAACTGGGAGATGTATTCGACTTCTTATTTTTTATGAATACAGTGCAAAAGTCCACAAGGAATTCATTTAAACCTAGATATAAGCAGAAATATTTTTTTAGAATTTAAACTTAATAATAATAATAATAATAATAATTGTTGTTGTTGTTTATTTATTTGTTTGTTTGTTTGCACCTTTGAGGCACTCAAGGGCACCCTACAACATAGACAACAAAATCAATAAAATACAAAGCAATACATAACAATTATTACAAAACACAATCAATAAAATCATTCTAAAAGCAAAGGGCAAAAATATACAGGAAAAGCAATTCTAAACAAGTAAGATTTAATCTGAGTTTTAAACTGGGAGATGTATTCGACTTCTTATTTTTTATGCTGATGAGATAATAGTCAATGAAAAATTATAATAATAAATAAAATAATTACATTAAACAAATTAAATTAAAAGTCACACCTTTATTTATTTATTTATTTTGCCACTTTCTCATTCAGTTGGTTGTGCTAAATTAATATGCAGTGAATAATAAAATAATAACATTTCAGGAAAAATAAAACAGACCGCCACTAAATATTTCAAGAGCAGTGTAACCACTGCTAATATCATAGAAGAATTCAGTGCAAATATCCACAGTTAATTAAACATTTTATAATGTTTATACATTTAGTTTAATTTTTAATTTAACTTCTCACTCAGTTGGTTATGCTGATATGTTAATATGCAGTGAATAATAATTTATTTGTATATGCATTTTAAAAAAAATCTAAATGTTAGCAGTTTCACTAGTAGACTTTAGCACACTACAAAATGTGTAATTAATTGTTTTTTTGTTTTGTTTTTTGTTTTTTGAGTCATTGGGCTTTGATTGACAAGAGGATTTGCTGATCCAGTTGCGTCGCACATATAAACAGAGACCGCCGCTAAACATTTCAACATTTCATTACAAACAGAGGAGGGCCTCCCGGCCCCTGAGGAAATGGCTGCCTGCTATGTCAATCATAGTACTAAAGACATTTCGGTGCCAATCCGAAAACCCTGTGGGCCTGTTGCTCTGTTTTTCACTATTCCACTTTCCCTTTCCTTCATTCTTTTTTTCCTTTTCCAGTTTTCTTGTCTCCATCTTCCTTCTTTTGCACGTTCCAGAACACTCTGCCATGTGTATATATTTTCACTATCTTCAGTTTATTACCTTTGGAAAGGACGAGAGCGTGTTTAGCTAATCATGTCAGTAAGTGAGAGAGAGAGGAGATAAAATTACCAGCTGCTGGCCTCAATTTACAAATTATCAAAATAATTTACTGTTTTCATTCATCTTCATTTGAGTAATGCAACACGAAAGCAGGTTTTCAGGTGCAAGTATAAAAACCTCCCACACACAATAACTGCGCTTATGGCTTTTAGTTTTCATATCATGTGCAATTCCTCCAGCCTGAGTTTTTCCCCCCCAGAATGACTAGGCAGAGGCAACTCTAATCTAAAAAAAAATTCTCCCAGTAATGGTCTCTCACTTGATTGGTTACTTTTAATGGAAAAATATAAAGCCTTAGAATTATAAACAGCCATGCTGCAAAATGTTGTTTTTACTTTATGCGAAGTCTAATGTCAGTGTCTCCTCATTCTTTAGGTCTGGGTTTACCTTCACATATTCTTTTTGGCATTCTGTGCTTGTACACGAACGCATAAAGAGAATTATATTAGACACGGGGCGGATAGCTTTTAGAGCACCGTCTCTGTAAACACACGGGCGACTGGTGGTCTCAGCCTGGCTGGGGTAAAACCTGCTTTCTAAAGCGCCATCCCATTTCCTCTATTTCTGTGTTTGGAGAAGGCATTATACCCGTTCCCATCCCAAACACACAACGGTAAAATAAGTGCTTCCCCATGTTTCCGATAGATTACATTAGAGAGGAGGGAGTCCAAATTAGGTTTCTGCTTCTATACACAATGCCACATCCAAACAGGAGCCTGGCCTTCTGTGTAGCCATTTAAACTTTTTGGGCAAATTTCAATTCAAACAAATATGTTTAAGTAAACTCTAAAAGAAAACTGAGAGCTGAAAGTATGCTTACTAGTTTGCAAAAGCTCTGCTGTGCTTTTCCTCAATGTATGCTCAAATTCATGTTCATGTATGCATTTTTATATATACTGTAAATTTTTTTTATTTTATTTGTATGACACAAATCTGAATTTTCAGTCATCATTCAAGTCTTTAGTGTCACATGATCATTCAGAAATCCTGATTTGGAATGTTTCCTTTTAATAATGTTTTTGTTGAAACTATGACACACACACACTCACTATTTATTAATGCATTTTTTTATCAGCAATTATCTCACTTTGTCTGCTATCTTGGTTTCTTTATTTTCAATGAGCTAGGTTTGTCTTCTATGTGAAGCAAATGATGCTGCCATGTTCATGTATGCATTTTTATATATACTGTAAAAATGGTAATATTGTGGAATATTATTACCATTTAAAGTAACTGCTTTCTATTTTAATATATTTAAAATTTTTATTTTATTTGTATGACACAAATCTGAATTTTCAGTCATCATTCAAGTCTTTAGTGTCACATGATCATTCAGAAATCCTGATTTGGAATGTTTCCTTTTAATAATGTTTTTGTTGAAACTATGACACACACACACACTAAATTTATTAATGCATTTTTTTATCAGCAATTATCTCACTTTGTCTGCTATCTTGGTTTCTTTATTTTCAATGAGCTAGGTTTGTCTTCTATGTGAAGCAAATGATGCTGCCTTATAATTTGGCTGAATGAAGGGTTGTTGGATGGCAGCATAAATAACTTGCCTGCCTTTTAAAAGAGCCTTCATGTCGAGAGCACACCTATGATGCCTCTGTACCAGTGGTTCTCAACCTTTTTTTCCATTGGGCCGCACTATGGTCCAAGTGCAAGTCTCACAGGCCGCACGCATATCATTTACATATTATGTCACCAATACAAACCAACCAGATTTATAATAGCCTATTATAGCCTAAATATTATGATATCTAATCGATTACATTCATTGAAATAAATAAATAAATAATTATACTCTCCATTAATAAAACACCTGATGCTGTTGGGAGCTGACCAATTTTGTGAAATTCGGCTCGAAAGGCATAACAGCACAATGAAGTTGCAATTGTAAGTTGCAGTCTGTAAGACGTGCACGGAAGCGTGACTTGACGCGTGACATTACAGAAAATGTGCGTTCACAAATGTAGCCTATGTTGATCCAAATATGGAAAGCACAGGCCGGGCATCGGGCTTGTTTTAGGTTTCTCCTATTTTTAGATTTTATACATCCATCAATTAGTGATGAAAAAAAAATGTATTTGCCGCGCTGGTGGAAACAACACGAGACCGTGCTGCCGCGACTGTCAAGAGTGGCTCGACGGTGTTTAGTGTCCAGCAGCAGCGAGCGT
>NW_015645070.1:916324-922767 GCF_001515625.1 Sinocyclocheilus rhinocerous
CATGCCGTCAGCACAGCTGAACAGTTCTGCGTTCAAATGCACGCAATAGGCTAAAGCTTGCCGCAAAGCACCGGCAAACGTAATTACCATGAATGTGTCAGGGGGAAATAGTAAGGAGATATTTGAATTATTTACTAATAAATGAGTGTTTTCTGAGTCGGTGTCGCAAGGATGAAGTTGTCGATCCTCCTCAGACGCGCCTTTAGAGAGAAGTGCATCTTTACGGATTATGATTATAATGAAAGAGTTTTTGTTTTCGATTTAACGAAACGAAATATAATCACTTTGGCATTACATACAAAACTTAACTATTTTAATATAGCTGAAACAGTAGTATAAGCTGTTTTGGGATAAGGGGGAAAAAAGACGGGGTCGGGACGGGCCGGTAATTCTGATAAGCTGTCAGACAAGGGCCGGGCTAGGGCCTATATTTGAGGCCCGTTCAGGATTCTATTCCACTTCATCCAATGCTGTTTTGTTCTCTGTGGTTTTCATCTGTGAGCATGCTCTTAATAGATGTACAAAATTATTTTACATAACAAAAACATTAAAGCTTATATTTGTTTAGTACGTTTTTAAATTAATGTAAAAACTAAAATTAATTGTAAAACTGAAAGTTCTTTTTTTTTATTGTGTTCAGCATGGTGGGCCGCATTTGAATTCGTGACGGGCCGCGGGTTGAGAACCACTGCTCTATAGCTTGCTTGTACTGGAGCAGAGCAATTCACTTTTTACAGAGTAAGTTGAGTGTCATGCAAGTATGAAAGAAGGTCACCTTCAAACCAGTTCAGCTGTCCTATCCAGCAATTCACATCGCCATTCCCGCAAGTCGTGAGCGCGACCCATTCGAAGAAGATGAGGCAGGCCTGGGCCTATTTTTCGAAGGGTACTTGTCAGCCAGGGAATGTGTTGGAGAGCGGCTTAATCCAGGGGACATTTCCATAAGTAAATAGCTCAAAAGTGACAGAATGTGCTATAAATGAACTCGGAGGAAGCGTGGCCTATCAACCAACAGGACAAAGATTATGGGAGAGAAATGGGACATGTTGGGGCATGCTGGGTAGTTCGGTGCCGGGTGACAATGATGAATGTCTGCACCTAAATATAACTGATTTTTATGTTGTTCGCTCATTTACATATTGTTTGTTTAGTTGCTTGTTTGTCCATCTGTCTCTCTTCATTCATGTTGAGAATCAGGCATGTATTGTTTAGCTGTGCTGTTTGCTGGACCTTTACAATTTCATTTTCTGTCTATCTATCCATCTATCCATCCGTCTATCCATCGTTCTGTCTGTTGCTCTATCTATCTCACTCATTCACTCATCCCATCTGCTGTGTTCCTGTGTGGTTCTGTCTCCAGGGTCTATAAACAGTCCATCCCATCTTTCTGGCTGGCCTCTTGTGTTGTTTTGCTGAAAATGCAAGCACTACAGCAGGGTGGTGACCTCGCATGGAACGCTAAACTGTCTTTTACTGTTAACTACACACTTCTCTTCAACATAGCCAAGTATCTGCTGGACGTCAGCCACAGCTAGTAAACTCTTAAAGCACTCACACCAACCACAGTCATCTTCCTCTTAAATATCAACACTTGACAGTGTTCCTCTCACACTAGCATCTTATTCAACTTTGTTTTTCTTTCTCTTCTTTTCTTTGGCTTCTGTTTCATTTGTTGTCTTGTTAGTCTTATTTCACCAATGAGCCCATATTTTCTTGTATTAATGGTACTAAAGTTGTGGTTGTAGCCTTGATGAAGCCTATAAAATTGGCAGCTTAGTTCATATGTGTTTTACTGGCAGTAAAATGATGTTTACCATGTTTGAGAATAGGGAACAACCCCCAATGGCACAGTGTTTTGTAATGTTAATGAGAACTGTGTCTTCTTTTAGTATAGCCCTCTTTTCCAAGCCAGAATTATGTCTTTGATGAATTATTGCCATTATACTGCACTTACTATTGCTTTTGCTAAACAGGAAGGATTGCTTATGTTAACATGTTTTGTTGTCTTGGATTCTTATTTTAGTCTAACTCTTATTTTAGTTACATGGAAAGTGAGCAGGGCTTTTGGGTGCCAGCTACATACATTTAGGTACATTATTTGCTTGTTAATTTCACAATTTTCAGTCTTGCTGTGTTAAATACTCTGTAAAGGGTAAGATACAGGGGTTGTTCATAATCTCTCAGAGACATTTTAAGGTTTAATGGAGGATTCTGGAGTGTAGGTGTGAAGTATGGAAACTTTAATTTATTCAGCCTGATATTAATTACACTTTCGCTAATAAGGGTGACGTAAAGAAAATGAGTGTATCTAAATGACTTTCTTTATGCAACCATTATGCCAGACAATAATGTGTATGACTACAGAAATGTCGGAGGGCAAAATTAGAGTAGAAGTGTGTCGTCTTTAGCAAACTCGCTACTTAAATTCACCATATAATCAGTAATTCATGAAAAAGCAAATTACCTCAAGGACTAAAAATATAGTGTCCTTGTTGAATTGTGAGTCAAAATAAAATTATATGGAGCTGTTGTCAAAACATTTAGTAGTTGTACAAAACATTGTTATTACTACTTATAATGATTACATAAATAGAACATCACCAAATTATCAAACAGCATCCAGATTAAAAATCAGAATAATGTGTGTATTTTGTTTATTCGAAATAAATAATGAACTGTAATATTGATACAATATTATTATGAAAAGTAGCAATACTTCTAGATGGTTTTGCACATCAATAGCAACTGCAGCAGATTTTATATGTACATTTAATTTCTCCCTTTCATTCTTTCTCTTTTTCATTTTTTTTTTCTTCAGTTTGTGTTCACCGGGTTTAATTTATGGACTTCCATGAGTGTTTAGCCCCTTTCAACTTTTCTGTGGATTTTGTTTAGCGTTCTGCCAGGTGATGGAGTCGAGGGCTCCTGTTCTGATGACAGATTGGAGGAAAGAACGAGAATAGGGAAAGGGATGAGTTGCCGTGGAGAGGACTGTCCCATATATAGAGATGAATCCTCTCCACCAAGCACGCTGCGTTAACACGGCCACAACCGGACCTATAAATTACCCCTCCAGGAGTTTTATGGGCCCTGGTGAAACCTTCTTGGCTCCCTCCTCTGTTCACATCTACAGCCGAAGAGATAAATCATCTCTCTTGCTCTCTCCATCTCCCCAAAGATGCTTACTCTCACCACTCTTTCCACCGTTCCTTACTTGCCGATGCGGTTCAAGTCCAGAGAAGGGTAAACATTGGAAAAACACAGAGCTTAGCTGGTCAGCTGCATCCGCTGGAGGAGGTAGACAGGGTTGTTATGATGCTCCTGGGAGAGCAGAGCTGGATTAAACAGGTGTGGGCAAGACTTGAAGAATGATAAAGGCTCATTGCTGAATCCCACCGCCCCTGAAGAAGAGTAGCCATTAGGGACTGTGAGGTCGGCAAGGTTGTTGACAAAGCAGCCTCCGAACGTGCTGCTTGTGAGGGATTTGTGCAGTCTTCTGGATATATACCCTGTGTACTTGGGGAGAGAGAGAGAGAGAGAGAGAGAGTTTCAAGAAATAGGCCCATTTCTACATTACTGGATCTTCAACAAAGCTTGTTAAAATGCCACTCCATGTTTTAACACTTTTAGTAGGGCTAGTTAAAAAGGGTTAGGTTTAGTTTACCCTACAAAGAAAAACTATTTTATGTTGTGGTAAACCTGTATGATTTTTCTTCAAATTGAACAGAAAATATATTATATTATATTATATTATATTATATTATATTATATTATATTATATTATATTATATCTTAGATTTATTATGTATTTTATACACATTAAAAGGTGATTTCAAATGATGATTTCATTAGAAAACTTTGGTCACCATTCACTTTCATTGCAAGGAAATGAGAGCATCTGACAAATCTGTTAAACTTCCCCTTTTGTGTTCCAAGAAGGAAATGAAGTCATTAAAGGTTAGAATTACACATTACATGATTTTACCATTGATGATTTCATGTGATAATTTTATTGGAAACCATTGGTCACTATTAACTTTCATCGTAAGGAAAAGGGAACATCCAAATGTCTGCTAAGCTTCCTCTTTTGTGTTCCAAGGAGGAAAGAAAGTCATTAAGGGTTAGAATTACACATTCAATTATGTTTTTTTTTCTTTTAAAGTTTTTGGGTGACCCATCCTTATAACAGATATTTTGGGCCTGTGGACTTGATCCGGACAGAGCCATGGAAAAATCCAGCTGCTTTCCCTCCCGTGTTCCCCCCATCATGCTTGTCCAGGATCATCAGTCCACATTTCGGGGAGACATTTTGGCAGGAAGTAGATTTAAGAGAGAGGAAGCTAATCAGCCAGACAACATTTTTCAATGTTATTTCATGCTCTAAATACTCCCCCCTCACCTTCATCATATTCATTATATCTCTGCACAAAGAATTTAGTTCACATTTCATGGTATAACCATTGTGATAAATTTTGTTTTAGCCTATTTTGTGCTTCAATTGGAAAGTATAATCTGTGGTCTACTCCGATAATTGTTATACATGTTCCGTCGTGCTCCATGCTCCAGGACTTACAGGGCTCAGGGGGCTTTTCTTTGGCCTATTGTTATATCCCTTAATAAGGATTTTTTGCTTGCTTCATATTTTTTGTGAATTGTGTGGAAGTGAATAGCAAGGTTAGAGATTAATGATAGATAGAAGCTATTTCTCACATCTGTAAGTGCTGCTGCTATTCCTGGGCTGTAGAAAGATTTCTTGCAGAGGAGGAGAGCACCTCTAAATGAGAATTAAATTTTTTTTCTTTGATTTTAATCTCAGGAGGCTTTTTTATACTTATTACAAGCAACATTAACAGTATCCTAGCTTACGCTACTAAGTATCGACAAGAATTATACAATGAAATAATCAAATTCTCCCATTTTGTGCTGCACTTGTTCCAAAAGCTGTTAGTGTCTTTATGAGTGTTCAGTACCATTAAAGCACATTGATTCTTTTCAAATTCCACTCCATTACCATAATAGCCTATACATCCCTTAAAACCATGTCCGTGTGCTTTAAGCATTTTTCATAGTTGAACTCATAGAAGCCAGTGAAATGCATTGCAGTGGTCAAAGATGCACGTCCTAGTGCATCATTAAGAAGGACCAGGAACACAGGAAAAAAAATTATAAAAACAGATAATGGAGTAGCAAAGAGGGAAAATCTGTTTAGTTTGTGCCTGATAAAATGCAAAAGCAATCAGCAGCTGTGCACAGGCCACACGCTTCAGTCACAAGAGCTGTTGGTGTTGTTTGATGAGATTGATGGTGTTCCTCTCTCTGCTCAGGCACATCAGCTATTACACTTATCTCACAGGTCAAAAAACCATAACACACCGAAACAAATCCCTCAATATGAACAGCCTTGAAACTTAGCCTAATTCCTTTTTTTCTGCCATGTTCATTATTGAAGTTTAAATATGCATATCTTTTTTCTCTCTTTTTCCCTCAAAATGTAATCCATATTTGATATAGGACCTACTTAGTTTGACCTACCTACATTGTCCAAAACAATTCGTTTTGGCAGATTTGACATACTATGCAGTTGACATATTTTGCTTGACAACACCTACTATAATATAATTACCATTTTTTTCTCAAAATTTTTTTTTTCTCTCCAGGTAGACACAGCAATGGCCTACTTAATATACCCTATTTAAAGTTGACAAATTGTGGTTGACACCAGTTGCTTAAATTTAAAATGCTTCAAGTTAATATTCATATTCACTTGGCTTGATATTGTTATTAAATTTAATTAAAAAAAATAAATAAAATTAATACAAAAACCGTGTAAAACAAATTTGTCTATATATGTATCATTAATATAATATTAAAACAAGTACAAAGTATAAGTATTTAAGTATTAAAAAACACTGCCATCTGTGATGAAGAGAAATAAGTATATATCACAAAACCAAACTAATAGTTTTCCTCATATTATGTAGTAAGTAGCTAGTAACATCAAAACACTGACATGACTATAGCATTTAATATAGGTCAAAATATTATTTTTTTGTCAACGTTGTGAATTTAGTTTGTCCGACTGTGATGACAGTTCAGTAAATGAAGCTGAAAATGAGACTGAAACCATCCTGTAGTCTCAGTGAATTCATTGAAGTCAGTTAATGTACTCACACAAGCCACGATTGCCTTGAACCGAGCCCGAGCGCGATTATCCCCCCTCCCCACTCCCCCGCTGGCCTGCACTCACACTTGCACTAAACATTCCGGGTCAGAGCACGCTTACGTCATGTATGAGATAACGGAGAAAAACACTTTCGCTAATATTCTGCCGAATAATTAATAATAATTCATTTATAATTTATGCCGTGCATTGATTTTCACTTGTATGTATCAGAAAATTATTATGGAGGCAGCTGACGTTAATGAAATAATTTGCAGCTTTA
>NW_015645070.1:922869-933910 GCF_001515625.1 Sinocyclocheilus rhinocerous
ATTGAAAAGTGTAGTGTAGTAGTAGTAATAGAATATGTTTTGCGGTCTTAATGATGACAGTAGCGCACACAAAATAGTATCTGTTCCGTGCTCCGGCGCGGTTAGCGCTCACACTGCATGCGTACCGAGCCCAACCGAACCGTGCCCTGGACCACCTCTTCCAACTGGGCCAGGGCCGGCTAAACGAACCGCGCCCGAGCACAGCACGGAGCGCTCACACTAGCCAAACGAACCGGGCTTTGGGGATCAAACGCGCTCAGGCACGGTTCAAAACGCCTAGTGTGAGTACACCCTAGATTTGTCAATATATATAATACACATTTGACCAGTTACATTTGTGTCTGATGTATTAAAGGATAGACAAGGAAAACACATTTTGTGGTAGAATGAACGAAATAAGCAGTTTCGTAGCCTGTTTTGTCTTAGTCCTCAAGACTCGATGATCTGTTTGAGACTTTGGCATAATATTAGCATTGTTCTGTGTGTGTCTAGCAGTTTTTATTAAGACAGTTTGATAACTATAATTCCGCAGCTTTAGATCTGATGGATACTGACAGTTTGAGGCCTGTGTTAGAGTCTGATTATTGGATGTCAGAGATGAAACCAGATACAGTGTCTTTGTGATGGAGGCCACATTTTCAGAGTTGATAGCACTGTAATCCCATAATGGAATCATTATCAGGTTGAGACTCTCTGGAGAAAGTCTTTTAAAAGGTTTCAAAAGGTGAAATGAAGGACCAGCTGCGTTCCACCTCGAAATTCCACACCCCTGCGATGCCACGTAATGTTTCACAAACCGAGTGAGCTTCAGCCAACAAAACCGAAGGAAGCATTTCCCTAAAAAATGGTCACTTTCACAATATAGACGTTTTTTTTTTAGCTTTCCAAATTCTTCATGCAGAATCCGTCCGACAGTTTTAAGCAAAGTTATGCTCACAACCGTCGCGCTCTGCTTGCGCTTATCACCATGGATGGTTGAGCACCGGGAAAAGGAAAGGAGCAGTTGTTAGTTTATAATAGGTGGTGTGCATCAGCTGAGGAATGTGTATTAAAATCGGGTTTGACATTCACTTTACTGCATATCCAGACCGGTAGCGGGAAGCATTAGTCTCTAGTGATGCCTTGGCAGCTCCGTGCCCACGGCTTGCCTCTGAAATGTGTGGCATTAGTTTCCCATCAGTCTGTGCGCAGCACTGGTTATCATAATAGTCACATCCCTGTACGGATTGCATGTGTACATTTGCGATATTGTCCATTACCTTTCCTGAAATACACAGAGGTATGGAGCGTTTTGCTGTCCGGAGCCTTTTAAAGGCAGAAACTTTACCTCCATGATGCCACTCTTTACGATATCAGCATTCACATTACAGGCTCATTAACAAGAAAAATGGTACTCAATAAAACCAGTCACACTGCAAAATAAACTTCAATTAAACAACCTTATTTTCCCCATTAGAGAGGTTTGCTGCCTTTAGGGGCTAGAGAAGATAACTCTGCTGTTCTCTCTCCATCTGCTGTGGCGAATGAGGCCACTGTCTCAGACAAACACATTAGCTGGCATCTGTTTGGGGCATCAGCCTTTTTGGTTGAGTGGAAGCTAGAACAGGTAGAGGGACATAGAACGGGGTTGCAGGGCTTCCACGGTCAAGGGAAAACCTGGAAATGAGAGAAGAACTTGCTTTTGTTGCTTCTGAATGCAAGTGTGAAATTAATATGTTATTGCAAAGCCTACTCGGTTTAGTTGGCAATGGGTGCATGACTCTGCCATAGCCTGGGAAGATCAGAGAATTGTAAAATTGTGATTTACAGAGCTAGAAATGTCATGGAAATGTTGGAAATTAAAATCTAAAATGTCATGGAGAGCATTCCTGTATGCCTTGCGTTCGATTCCCGAACTAATCAGAATGCATTGTAAGTTGCCTTGGTTAAAAGTGTCTGACAAATGCATAAATGTAAATAAAATGTCTATTGTGAATGTTATATTTACCAGTTATGCCTAACATGTATTCAGCTATAAATTGCGGGTGCAGTCTCTATAAAATGATTTTTAAAAATTCTCAATCTAGTAATCATGAACGACTGCGAGGTCTCTAGTAGTATAATAAATCTCTAAGTGCATATATATTTTAAAACTACGATTGGCTCTAAAATATTTCATCACTGGAAATTGCTTTTTGAAAGTGCAGCCTCTGAAGTGAATTTTAAAACCCCTCAGTAATCATGAACGCCTGGAAGAGTCAAGGAAATTCATTGGTCAAAAGGTATGGGAATCCTGGGGTTAAACAGAATGTGCCTTTGAATTTAATAATAGAGGTTTATGTAATATTTGCATGCAGCAAAAATGCAGTGTGAATATTCAGGGTAAAAATATGTGCAAAATTAATCGTGTTGAATGGGCACGGAGCATAGCGCATGGTATTTTAACATTCTGTACATCTTGTTTTTAACATAATTCCCTAATTTTTTAGCCAACTTTAACAGCTCTGTTTAACAAGAAGCAGTTGTGGCGCTCAGGTGAGCCGCGAGAATAACAGCAGGTTGAGCTGAAGGCACTAGCTGTGACTTTGAGCCCGTCATGTGAGAAACGGCCCTGTGCAGGTTTGTGTGAACATACTCAGAGAGTGAATTGAAGGATTAATGTTGCCACACACCAGATACACACGTCTGCTCTCAGCTGTCACTTAACCTCTCCACCTCAAGTTTGAGACATGGACCCATAGTTTCAGCATCAATGCAAGCCCTCTGTATTGATTTTGAACAGATGGTATTGTATTCTTTCTCTCTCTCTCTCTCTCTATCTCTCTCTCTCAACATATTTAAAATCTCTCCCTACTACATTCTCCTTGGAGAGACTAAATGCAAACACCCAGCATCCCTCTGATAGAGAGGTTGTGTTAGCCTGCTGATGAAGCACTGATCTGCTGTGTTTAACTGTTATTAGGGGTATTTGGTAAGGCAAACATCACTATTGCTATACAATTTGAGCAAATCCTTAAATTCAACTTTATTTTGTACTGTAACTTGTCCTGCACTGTATGCAATACGCTTATGAATACTTTAATTGACAAATTGATTAGACTTATGATTTATTTTTCACCCTGCAGATGATAAAATTGGCCAAAAATGCCTTAGATTTCAAATAAAAAGTTATGTGAATTTAGAAAATGAGGCTACTTGTTTTCACAACGTTATAATATTATAAAACGGATAGATCCAGTCCTTGATTTTGATTGGTTGAGTCGTGTTCAAAGCTGTTGTAAATTACTCTACAAACATATACACCTCTTTGTTCTGTGTGTTGCCCGGCAACCACTTTGTTGCAACCACAACCATTTTTGAGGCTACGTTTACACTAGTGCGTTTTCGTTTTAAAACGCATAACTTTATGCTACGTTTACGCCTGTCATTTACACTACACTGACGTTTTCAACCCTCGGAAACAGAGACTTTAGAAAACGCTGCAGACCCGTGTTAGTTTGAAAACTCCGGGGTTGTGTTTCAGTGTAAACGGACCAAAACGGAGACTTTTGAAAACGATGGCGTGGCTGCCCACATTCGCTCTGCGTATCCTTGATGACCGTAATAACATCATGCTCATTTTTGTACCCATAGTAGGGCTGTGCAAATAATCGAATGAGATGATTATGCGCATCTCGTCAGTAAAGCCGGTTCTGTGATTAGTAGTAACGCTCTGCGTATCCTTGATGACCGTAATAACTATAATTGTAGGTAAATGCTGCTCCATCTGAAAGCAGGTGATGGAGATTTACTACTAATCACAGAACCGGCTTTACTGACGAGACAGCGTTTTAAAACAAAAACACACTAGTGTAAACAGGGCCTGAGGAACTACATTGTTTGGCGGAAGGATAATGTTTTTATTAATATCATTACATTTTATTTGTTTTGCTTTATGTTGTGAAACCTTGCTACGTACAGTATAAAGTGAAGTGACGTGACATGTGGCCAAGTATGGTGACCCATACTTGGAATTAGTGCTCTGCATTTGAACCCATCCAATGTGCACACACACAGCAGTGAACACACACACACCGTGAACACACACCCGGAGCAGTGGGCAGCCATTTTTGCTGCGACGCCCGGGGAGCAGTTGGGGGTTCGGTGCCTTGCTCAAGGACACCTCAGTCGTGGTATTGAAGGTGGGAGAGAGCGCTGTACATTCACTCCCCCAACCTACAATCCCTGCCGGTACATGACTCGAACCCGCAACCTTTGGGTTACGAGTCCGACTCTCTAACCATTACTTCCCCCCATATATTCCGTATATGGAATAACGTTTTATAAAAGCAATAAGCCCCGTGAAGCCGTGGTTTACAGTGAATTTATAACAGTTCTGCGTCATGCCTAACAACGCCCCTTAGCTGTAATAAATTCACTATAAACCACAGCTTCTTGGTGCTTATTGCTTTAGTACACCTTAGCGATGCCCAGATAACCACTCTGATTTTTCAAACATTAATGTATTTTTGATGTCATAGAATGGAAATGTCTTATTTGAAAGTTTGTTCCTCTGTTGAATGAAACTTTGAAATGAGAGAGTTGTTGTGTATGTGCGGCGGTCCGGATGACCCTCTGCCCACCAGAGGATCTATTTGCGTAAGCCATTAATTGGGGAGAATCTGGATGAGGAGGTGGTTGGGGCGGAAGGGGGGCAGGAGCGTAATTACAGGCCTGCAAAAGTGTCAGAAGCTGCATTAGGCCACATCAAGCTCCCGTCTCCCCTATGAAAAATTAAATATGAAAATATGCAAATAAGCCCCGCTCTGAGCTCTTAGGAAGACTTCCTAGGGCACGCCGCTAACAGACTTGTTATGATTCAAAGCAGGGCCATTGTTATGTATATTCATATCACCACGCTTTAAGACTCATGGAGACAATGAGGCAGAAAGACCTTTTTGCACTTTGACTTGAGTGTGATTATGATTAATATTTGACTACGCTTCCTCAACAGAAGTGATCTAATTAATTCTGTTGCAGTGATTGACGGGCGGGCTACGCGTGTTCGCTGAGAGGCGAGCGAGTGTTCAGGTGAAGCTTTTCGAAGACGCCCCGAAGTTTACACTGAGAAGTGTCACAACTCCGGGAGACAAATTACCCGTGTTCAGTCTCTGCTTTAATTGCTGTGCTGCTTCTATTTGCACAGTGACCCTTGCATGCTGAATGCTGTCTGTGAAGCTGATGAAACACTTTTTTTCTCCCCCCCTCTATACCGACGCTTTTAAAGATGAAGCATTAAGGACAGATGGGCGACATTGTGTGAGTGGAGCTCTTGAGCTTCACACATTCAAGGTGTTGATGTTGTCAGGTTGCAGTGACACACTTTTGTAAAATGTTGGCCCATCCTCCCATTTATAGATTCTTGTTTTGTTCTCTCTCTTTCACATACACAGTTGGTTGCTTGCTTGTGGACACTCAAGAGAAGATGCTCAAGGCCTCTTTGCCTACCATTAGGGTGAAAAAAAAACCTATATAAATATATATATATACAGTGCTGCTTGAAAGTTTGTGAACCCTTTATAATTGTCTATATTTCTGCATAAATATGATCTTGTAGGAATTTTAGCCCATTCCTCAGTACAGAACCACTTCAACTCTGTGATGTTGGTGGGTTTCCTCCTATGAACTGCTTGCTTCAGGTCCTTCCACAAAATTTCAATTGGAATAAGGTCCGGAATTTGTCTTGACCATTACGAAACATTTGCTTTGTTCTTCTTTAACCATTCTTTGGTAGAACGACTTGTGTGCTTGGGGTCGTTGTCTTGCTGCATGACCCACTTTCTCTTGAGATTCAGTTCTCGGACAGATGTCCTGACATTTTCCTTCAGAATTTGCTGGTATAATTCAGAATTCATTGTTCCATCAATGATGTCAAGACGTCCCAGACCAGATACAGCAAAACAGGCCCAAACCATGATACTACCACCACCATGTTTCACAGATGGGATAAGAACCTTATGCTGGAATGCAGTGTTTTCTTTCTCCAAACATAACACTGCTCATTTAAACCAAAATATTATATTTTGGTGTCATCCATCCACAAAACATTTCTCCAGTATTCCTCTGGCTTGTCCACATGATCTTTAGCAAACTGCAGACGGGCAGCAATGTTCTTTTTGGAGAGCAGTGGCTTCCTTGCGGCTCTGCCATGAACACCATGGTTGTTCAGTGTTCTCCTGATGATGACCGCTCCTGGGGAGGGTAACAGTGGTCTTGAATTTCCTCTATTTGTACACAGTCTGTCTGACTGTGGATTGGTGGAGTCCAAACTACTCCTAGGTTTCCGCTGAGTGGACGACTCGCCGCCAATCATTATTAGGGTGTTCCATACTGCGACGAATCAGCTGACGGCCCGTGGCTTTAAAAGCTTCCGGTGCGCTCGGCCTGGGAGGCGAGGGCAGCGCAGTGAGCGCTGTTGGGGTGTGCAACGAGACTTTTTGGCTGTGCTCTGAGCGGAGAGCCTGTGTGAGCTCCCGGGCATCAGCGTGCGTGTTTTCGATTTGTTTGAGGTGTGCCTCACTCCTGTGTATTTTCTTGTTCTCAAGTGGCTCAGTATGACTTTCATGTCTTACAACTATGTGCCGAATTGATGGTGAGCTTATTGAGTTTTCTCGTTCTCTAGGGGGGAGATGAGGGTAGGTAAGCTTAATTATAGGTTACATCTCTTGCACGTAGTGAAACCGTGTTAGATACACTAGTCAGTGGGTGAGCGCCTCTTGTGTATTTTTTTCTGTTTTAGTTAGTGTAGGGTATTTAGGGCGTCGCCTACGCCGAAGCTTTCGTGTTTTTGTTTCACATTTTTATTTGGTTAGGATAGGTTAGTGGGTTTGGACGTTTTAGTGCAGCCTTGTTTGGTTTTGTTTCTTTGTTTTGATTTAGGCGCCACTCCATCACGTCTCTCCCTTTTTGCTGGTTTGTTTGTATTCCACTTTTTATTTTTTGGCACTGTAAATATGCACACGCGCTGCTGGTGCGTTTCTGGACAGCTACATGAATAAGTTGCTGCCTTCTGCCATTTGTAGAATAAATTACTGCCTTTTGCCATATGCTGTCGTCCTAGCTTTTTTTCTGCTCTCCTCTCCATTCATCAAATTTATTTGTTTTAAATGTTGCGGACCAATTCCCTAGAGAAAGGCTTGATGCAGTCCAACGGTTCAAGTTGATCTTTGCTGAAGTTGGTTGATGAAAAAGAACCAGTTTGAGTCAGAGAATCTTGGTGAATGGAAATTCAAGGCCGAAGGCCTGGCACAAAACTTTAGGATGTCCTGGAGCGTTGTAGCTCACATCTTTTCAGAATTCAAACAAACCACTGACTCTGGGAGGGTCCCTGGTGTGGGGCCTTTAAGGTCGGAGAAGATTCCCGCCTCTCAAGATGGGCTTGTCCAATGAGAAAGGCCGGAATCCCAAGTGGGAGTTTTGAGATACTGGGGAGTTTTATGACTCTTTGTGTGGAAGCATGGTAATTTGCATATGGAACTTGAATCGAAATTACTTAAGATTCTCAGGACACTAATATATTGCCTATGTACCAACATATAATATACACGCTTGTTTAGATCATCAGAAGACTAATTCATAGATACTAAACATGGTAGGGTTACATATATGTAAGATGACATGAATGAGTGTTTCGATCATAAGCCTGCATAAAACAGTATAAAATCTCAAAGACAACATACACGATGACCTGAAGGATATGTGTGTTCATTCAAAGAAAGGTTTTCCTATGAATTAATTAGAAAAGAGTCCATTTCTACTGTGCACTGTGTCTCTTCCTTAAGAAAAAGGCAGTGATTTTCCCTACTTACATTCCATTAGGTCGTAAATGTATCTGGTGTCAGGGTTGCCATGGTAACCAGGTGGGGCCTGGTGTCGTTGCAGACATCCTGGCATCCAGTTATATTGGGTGAGGGGACTGAGACGATTTGTTGATCTAATGAATAACTGATTTGTTAAATCAAATAAAAAATTGTGTGTTTGATTGGTCCAGACGCTACAGGAGACTGGCTTTTGTCGCGGTTTGGAAAAAAAGGGAGAAAACATGACAGAATAACTTGGCGGATATCGCATTTTGCGTAAAATTAAAAATGTACTTTTCAATACCGACCAGATACAATAACGATTTTGGTGGAAACTCATTTTTTTTTAAAAATGTCGTTTATCGCGTTTTGGAAACAAACTCTTCATATATATACACATTCTGTAAAAATAAAGTAAAAATTGTTACAATGAAACCTGTCTATTTTAAAGTTTACCACTGTAATTTACAAAAATAAAAATGTGACCCTGGACCACAAAACCAGTCATAAAGGTCAGTTTTTTTCAATTGAGATTTATACATCTGAAAGCCGAATAAATTAGTTTTCCCTTGATGTATGGTTTGTTAGGATATGGCAATATTTGGCTGAGAGATACAACTATTGAAAATCTGGAATCTGAGGGTGCAAAAAAATCTAAATACTGAGAAAATTGCCTTTAAAGTTGTCCAAATGAAGTCCTTAGCAATGCATATTACTAATCAAAAATTAAGTTTTGATATATTTACGGTAGGAAATTTACAAAATATCTTCATGGAACATGATCTTTACTTAATATCCTAATGATTTTTGGCATAAAAGAAAAATCGATTGACCCATACAATGTATTGTTGGCTATTGGTACAAATATACCTGTGCTACTTAAGACTGGTTTTGTGGTCCTAAAAACATCGCAGATTCTGACAACCACTGTAAAAACACAGGTGGTAAAAAGAAAGCGGCATGAAGAATCAAAGTGTTTCGCCCAGTAGCCTTTCCACAAGCTGAGGTAAATACTGGTATGTAGAAAGTGCAGTGTACTTAACACCATTTTGGTAACACATATGGCTTAAAATAATTTGTAGCTTCAAAAAAATGGTACATTTAACCAGTACCATAACAGAATATTTGAAAAATGTGATATTACATCTATTACAGTTCTCTCTTTTTTGTATTTAGTAAGTGAACTTAAAAATGAAAATATTCAGATGTTTCTCTCTCAAACTGAAATTTGTCACTTTTTTCCCCTCTTCATTCAGCTCTGTAAAAGCAGGATTTCTGAGGATGCGTTGTGTAGCGCTAGTGTTTTTCAGTATAACCTTGAGCTGCAGTGTCTTTGACGGTGGCAAATATAACCACTTAATGGGCCTTACAATACTCAGTTTCACTTCCTCCATATTTCCTTTTTCATTCTCCTGAGTTCACAGGGTTTGTCTCTGAATGCAGCACACAGTACAACTTTTTGGTTGTAATAATAATATTTTCGATTGCTCTGGTGTTTTAACCTTGTAGACTAAAAGTGTTCAGGAAAAGAAAATTCTTAGAAATCAGTAACTTCCAAGGTCACCAGTGGCAGATGACAGATTCAGCATTTGTTCTGTTCTTTTCCTGATTTTCCCCCCTCAAGCCAACCTTCTTTTTAAAGTGCCCCTATTATGGATTTTTGAAAATTACCTTTCATGTAGTGTGTAACACAACTCTTAAGTGAATGAAAACATCCTGCATAGTTTTAAATCTGAAAGTGCACCATGTATAAAGTTTTTGTCTCTCAAATGAAAGTCGACTGAATCATTGAAACAATCATTGAAAATTTTTAAAACAAATCCTAAGCCGTTTCATGTTGACGTCAACATAAAACATTAGCATATTGCCCACCCACTTGTTGAGCGCGCAGACCCGGGAAAACTTGAACCCCCCCACCCCCACCCCCCAAACACTGTAGCGGATACCTGTGGATAGCATCATGTCGAGAAGACACTGTGAGGGTAAATCCATTTTTTTCCACTAGGTGCCGCTTTTGGAGTGGTAAAAAGAACTGTTTCCCCGGTAACGGCTGTACACAAAGCAGCACTGCGATCACAAACACTGCTTTATCAGGTATTACAGGCATGATCCAGTCGGACCAATCACCGTAGATTAGCGTCACGCAAAGGAGGGGTTTGGAAAAATTAATCGTTGAGCGAATAAGGTAAAAATAAATGCATATTATAGGACAATGACAGTGTTTTTTTACTTTGCGTGCATGTCAACCTGTTGTTGGGGACTCCCAAAACCAAAATATGAACCTTTCATAACCCACAATAGGGGCACTTTAAAGGTCAATGCTCTACTTGAAACCAGTTCTTTCATTTCATTAATTTATTTTGAGTTAAAGGGGTGGTTCATTGCGATTTCTCTTTTTTAACGTTAGTTAGTGTGTAATGTTGTTGTTTGAGCATAAACAATATCTGCAAAGTTACAAAGCTGAAAGATCAATGCAAACGGAGATATCGTCTTTTAAAATTCTGCCGGTTTAATGCCTACAAAAACGGCTGGTAAGGGACTACAACAAGTTACTTCCTGGGTTTGTGACATCACAAACCCAGATAAACCCTGCCCTCTGGAAAAGGCAGCAAAGGGGGCGAGGCCATGCTGCGCTGCTTTAGAGAAGAGGAAGAGAAAACTAGAGGTGCACGTAAAAATCTATTCATAAATGAATCGCGATTCTGTCTTCTAACGATTCTAATGGATTCACAAGTTTCAAAATCAATGTTCTAAAGCAGCGGCTCTTAATACTGTTCCTCCCGTCCCCTGCACTGCACACGCTCTGCACACGCTCTGCATCTCTCTCTCTCTCTCTCTCTCTTATTCAGCTCAGCTCCAACAATGAACTGTTACAATTACACACTTATTTTCGTTATTGCGTGCGGTTGCCGTACTGTATTAAAGGTTTAATCAGGATAAAACAGTATATTAAAAGCTAACATAAGCAGTAGCATTTACAAATAACAGCGTATCTAAAAGTATGAGACAACAACAAACAAAAAATATAGGCCTACCATTAAAAGCCATGCTTGCACATGTTCTGCACAATCCACTTCAATAATATCCTCTGCTTCTCAATCGGGCTCAAACTGAAGCGATATTAACGACGCCGTTGTTTACAATATAACCGGAGCACATGCCGCTGAGGTGAGGGGCGGGACATTTACACGTGCACTAGAGGCGGTTTAGCTAATCACAAGACA
>NW_015645070.1:934329-957241 GCF_001515625.1 Sinocyclocheilus rhinocerous
GTTTAGACGCGCACTAGAGGCGGTTTAGCCAATCACAACACACTGGGCTAGCTAACCAATCAGAGCCCATCGCCTATTTCTGAGGGAGGGGCTTCATAAAAGAAGGAAATGATCAGCGTGTTTCTCAGAGAAGGGACAGAGCGGTGTGGAATAAAGGTAAATTATGTGTAAAATATTGCGTTTTTTAAAAAACGAAGCATTAACACATGTTAGACTGCACCCACAAAAAAAACACTGAACCACCCCTTTAAGAAGAAAAACTACTACAAGTTATTGTGTGTGGTATTGTCAGCAGTAAATGCGGTATATGAATATATCCGGTCAATTGTGTCTTCTGTACTGCTTTTCACCGTGTGTCCTTGACACAAGCCGTTGACTGCCTCGCGCCTGCACACTTAATTCTATTAGTACCGAATTATCTCTCCATAGCAGATGACTTGTTAATGAACAGCAAAGATTCTGCAAGTCATCTGTGAGTTGCGCTCAATACAGAGTCTGAGCCGTTTGCCCTTCTGAATGGCCTTTCTGAACTAATGTGAGGCTGTTTTTCTTCTACAGGCTCTTTCAATGTCTTGTTGCTCTCGTGGTACTATTGTGAAACCGTCCGAGTGAGCGACTCACAGCTGTAGGACTGTAGATGTTTGTGTATGTTGATTTGCGAAATGATACAAGAGATTTTCCCTCAGCGATTCTGCTTTTACTTTAAGCCTCGGCCTCTCGAGTTTGTCTTTCACTTTCACTTCAGATGATGTCTCTTATCTTTTCTCTTTCTTTCTCACAGTGTCTCTCTCTCTCTCAATCCAAGGGCATATGACTTGCCTTACCTCCAGCACCTTTCTTCTCCAAGAAACCGAGTTCTGCTGGATCTCCAGCGTTCTTCATGTCTCCTCTTTTACCTCCACACTAATAGATTTAGCTGCCACTCATCAAATCACCAAGTTCCGTCCCTCAACGCTCAATTATTTAGATGCCGCTTCTTATGCAAATGATGTGCTATATAGGATATCCTTATTCCTTTTTCCCTCTCTCCCTCTCTCTTCAGGCGGTTACATGTGCTTACACACCAGACAACCTCTAGCCTGGTTGGATTTGACACATGGCATGTTGGGGGGATGAAGCGCACTGCCTCTTTGCGATCCCTCATCTCCATGTGCAGCTCCATCAAACCCAGACTATTAGAGTCTGATCCAGCCAGCTCTCCGTTTACGAGCTCTAAAACTCTCCAGTGGTTCCTTAGCAACAACTGCAAGCCGTGTTCCCGTTTTCACTGTATCTCTCTCTTGTTGCCTGGTTACACAAGCTTAGACACAACCTCAGCGTTTGATTGCCGTCCAGACTCGTGATGCTTGATTTCAGCCGCTAGATTGATAGACTATATGGAGATATTTGTTTTAGATTAAGGGTGATAGCAGATCTGTGTTCTGTTTGGATTTTCTTTAGTTACAGGCATTCATGTCTCTTTAAGAAGGTATGCACCTATTAAATGGCCGATACAGATAAGCCGATAACTGTTTTCATGTTACGGCCTAAACTATAGGGAGCCCTTTTCCATTATTATAAGCAGGGTTTGAAATTAACACCCGCCAAATGTGGGTAAAAATCAGCTGTGGCGAGTAACGCTGTCAAATCACTAGCCAATTTGGCGGGTTACTTTTCGTAAGTTATGTTCACTCATTAATTTCTTGGGGAAGTTCATGCAAGCCAAATCTGTGCAGGTTTAGCGCAAATACTGAACTCATGAGACATCATGACATTATCGAGTATGTTGCAAAAACCAAACAAAACACACCTACGGAGTGCACGCATACGCGACGTGATGAAGTCTGGTTAGACTAACTTAGTGCGCGTGTGCATTTAGAGTGCGTTCATTCACTGCATGATTTAGTCTATTAATATGCATTAAGAATGATCACATAATTCAAGATAAGGGGATTAGAAATTCATGTTTATTTCGTGTCAAAGCTAGTAGAAAAGAAGAAGGGCTGATCACAGTAACTCGCTCTCCGCACTGCTGTTTGAACTGAGGCGTTTATTCAGCGATCTGTCACGCCACATCAAAGAGCACCAAAACGGCATATATTGTTTGAATTTCCTAAAAAATGGACATCATTTGAAAGATAAGACTTTGTTTCTTATCTGAAGTAACAATACATTATATAAAACTGGAAGTTTCCAATGAAGTTCCACTCGTGCAGTGGTTAAAACAATGCTGTATTTGTTCGGTATTTTATAATTCTGTAACATCAACCACTTACAGATGTGGTGCAGCTATATTGTGCATGTCTAGTTAGTTCAGAGAACAACCACAGCACATCTCCACCCACAGTGGTCAAAGGTCAAATGTACACGTCTTCCATCATATTCAGACGCCAGCCAACAACCTGAGGTCTTTTCTGGTCAATAATATGCAGTGTGCTCATGAACGAACCGTATAAACGTTGTATTTGACACCATGGGGTTAAGACTTTGGCCAAGGGCAGGAGGAACGAGGCTGGAAAGATGAGCTCTAATTAACACTCATTCAAACAGCCCGTCCTCACTGTGATAACAGGAAGCCGGGCTGCTAACGCTGTTCCTCCACCCTCGCCACCTGTCAGCGACCTCATTTCCTGCGCTGCCGGTTGGAAACTGCCTCCCGCCTGCCATGACCATCTCAGCAGAACCCTGGATTAATAGAGAGATGATCTGTATTGCATTTAGTCTGCTTAGAGGGTAAGTAGCTTGTTTTGTGGAGTGCTGTTTTAGTAATTGGTGGACATTAACCCACCTGAGGCTAGAATAGATGGAGAGGATCTGTAATTGAATGGTAGTGCTTCAGCTAAACTCAAATCATGTTTTTTTTGAGATGCCACACATGAGTCAACATGGGCCCACGGATGCCTTTTGCTTCACTGCAGGTAAAGAGCCCATTCTCTCTTCTCCCCACACAACGACTGAGCTTCAAGAAAGTTTTTAGGTTGACGTGACCAGAGAGGTTTTTTTTTTAGTAGCTTAATGGTTACACCAAGAACACTGTGCCCCAGCACATTACCACAGCTAAAGTTAAAGAGGACATGACGATCTGACTTGAGGATCTGAGGATATGACACGTACGTAACAGAGTAGTTTTAGCAGTAAGGCCACCAAAAATGGCCTGTGATCACATAGCATGTGACTTCTAAAAAGGCCAGTGTAGCTGCTCCCAAGATGCACTGTGATTATGGAAACCCCATCAGAGGTGGCCAGGGACCACGTTCAGCAAATTTTGGAGACTGTTTGCATGTGTAAGTTAGGCTTGCCGCGATAGACGGTGCTGACGGTTATACCGGTGTTAAGCCGCAACACCGGTTGTGTCACTTGCCCACCGCGGCACCGACCCCCACTGTCGTTTTGATTTTTTATAGTAATAAAAATAATTTAGTTCAGTAAAAGAACAGACACTACAATTAAAAACTGAACGCGGCTGCTCAATGCAGCGTGCCGAACGACAGTCGCATCACAGATCAGGTTTCATTTCTCCAGTGAGGAGAGTGAGTCAAGCTGACTGACAAGAAGAGTGGAGACAGACAAGACGATCGCGGATGATTTAGTTTCAAAACTAGATGCAAAAGCGCCTGTTTGGCAATATTTTGGACTTTGAAAAGCCTGTTGACTTTTGCCGTTTATATAAGGTGATTTTGGAAGATTTTTTTAAACATTCGTTTCTTATTTAATTGGTTCCACATTATTTGCTGATTTTTACTTTATTTAAACTTTGCGTCATTTATTTAATTCAAACGAACTAAAAATGAACAATTGCTTTACCCCGAATTGCCGCTATTTCAAAGTGAAAGTAAAATGCGCACGCCGCTTTTACAAGCTATTTAAAAGCGAAGGAAAGCGAGGGAACGCCCCCGCCCCCGCCCGTCGCCCCCACGGTGATACCGGTATTACCGGTGTTGTCACACGTCGATTAACCGGTGGGAAAATTTCCTCACCGTCACAACCCTAGTCTAAGTACAATCATATATAAACAAATGCACTGAAAATGCATCAAATATTACAGGAAGAGTACAATAAGATTCCGTTTGATAAAATTAGCCAATGTATTAGGTTTTTATTATATTATATTATTTCAAGAAATTAATCATTTTACTCTCCATTAATTTGACCAAGTGACAGACAGACATTTAATGTAACAAAAGATTTATATTTTAAATAAATGATTCTTTTGAACTTTCCATTTGTCAGAGAATCTTTAAAATAAATAAGCACAACATTGATGACAACATGATAACATTTTCAGCACTGATAGTAAAAAGGAATCTTACTTGCACACCAAATCATCATATTAAAATTATTTCTGAAGGATCATGTGACACTGAAGACTGGAATAATGACTGCTGAAAATTCAGATTTGACATCACAAGAATACATGTTAAGATACATAAAAAAATATATAAAAAGTCATTTTTAAATTGTAATAATATTTCACACTTTCACTGTATTTTTGATCAAATGAATGCAGCCTTGGTGAGCATAAGAGACGCCTTACCAACCCTAACCTTTTAAAGTGTATGTATATAGGTGTAGAATTTAAAAATAATGAATGAAAATGAATAAACAATAAATTAACATTTATTATAGATTAATAATTGCTGAAAATTTTTTGTTTATTATTGGTTGGTGATGCCTAATTCAGTAACTAATGTTAACAAATTGAATCTATTGTTAGCAGTGCAACATTGTGTTTTGCATTTGTCTGTCCAATGCATAATATATGAGGAACCTAGAGGTGTTTTTTTTTTTTTTTTAATGATCCCAACATTTTGTAGTTTTAGGTTCTTGCAGGTGCCCTGCATGCCTGTATGGTATTGTCAGGGCATTTCTGGCATGGCAGAGTAGCTTTGTTTGTCCAAAACTTGTTTTCATGTCCCTCGAAATGCCAGTTCTATCTCTCTCCCTGTTGTAGACAAATTATTCTTTAAGTTGCTAATGCACGACAGAAGCTGAGGTAAATTGTAAGGAGGTCACCCGCACACACAAACTCCCCACAAACCAGGGTGCCGCTGTAGTGCTGCGCTCCACACCTCCGGAGAGCCTGGCACCAGAGCTCGTTCAGGCAGCGGCAGGCGTCTGAGGCGGACCCCTCGCTGCAGAGCCCCATATAATGAAGCGCCCTGTCAAAGCCGTTCTGCTGGATGCGCAGAAAATCTCCATCCAAGTCGCAACATGGGAGAGGGCCGCCAGCCTCAAATTACTGTCCTCGCCAAGAGCCAGCGGAGGGAGAAGTGTTTCTCTCTCTCTCTCTCTGTTAACCCACTCCGATGGGAAGCGGTGACTAGCTCTCCGCTCCACTGAGATAGACTTAGCGGATTCAGGGCATGGAGCAGAATAGATTCGAAGTTTTTTTTAAAATGGTGGCAGATTTTAGCTTTTGTTTTCACTCTTTTGCTTTCACCTCAGGTAATTTCTCAGCCTGTGTGATGATCCAAAGAAGTCGATAAGATAGACTCTGGCAAAAAGTAGTTTGTTTTGAATAGTAAAACGAGGAAGTAAACAGGTTTCTTTCAGGAATGACCATTAATTCTAATTTTGGCACCTTCATAACATATTTAGCCTGATCTGAATCTCATATCGAACGTCATCTTATCGCTCAAGAGAGATCTCTGGGCTATTAGACATTATTATGTGAGACTCATTCTCATATTAGGCAAACAGCATTAGCTCAGGTAAACAGGTTTAGAAGGTGTGAGCAGCGTCTGAGAAACAAAAACCCTCAAGGTGAAGAAACCATTTGAAAGTTTGAAACTTTCTCTTTGGAAATTCGATCTATGATTAGTCTCTACTTTCCTTGAATTACTTTAAATTTCCTGCTTGTACTCTAAAAAAGACTGATGGTGTGGTAAATTCAATAAGGGTTTCTTAATGGTGTATTTCTACCTCATTTTGGACCCTTGTGTCTGAATCGAGGCTTTTTTTGCAGGACATTTACAGGGAAGTGTCTGTCTTTTATGTCTTTTAACATCTCAGGTGTTAAAATAACAGCAAGACTTTGACATAAAGGCTGAGGTCATGCGGACCTTAGATTTCACATCCCAGAAATTCCTGTCATAGCACTAGTGAACGGATTAAAGCCGTCTAGAGAGGAGGAAGATAGCGCTGGTGTGGTTCATTCACTGTTCTGACCTTCCAGTCTTGAGTCACAACTTCAGTCATGCTACCAAACTGCCAAGTAAAATACAAATGTGTAACAACACCTGCAGTCGCAGAAATGTGACAGTGATGCAGTGTATCGCAAACTATATTTTTCTATTTTATGAACAGTCTATTTTATGTGCTCTTATATTTTATAACCTCTTTAATTTAATATTTTAAAAAAACTAATATTTATTAGTGCTGGGAAGCGAATAATCGCGATTAATCACATCCAAAATAAAAGGTTTTGTTTATATAATATATGTGTGTGTACTGTGTATATTTATTATGTATACATAAAGACACACAAATACAGTATATATTTTGAAAATATTTACATGCATATATTTATATTTATATAATTTATATTATATATAAATATATTTAATATATAAACATAACTTATTTTTCTTAAATATATACATGCATGTGTGTGTATTTATATATATACATAATAAATATACACAGTACACACATATATTATGTACGCCAAAACATTTATTTTGAAAGCGATTAATCACGATTAATCGTTGCCCAGCGCGACTATTTATTTATTTGTATTTATTATAATTTTTTTTTAATAAGGCAGGACTTAAAGTTTCTTTCTCGTCATCCACAGGACCAAATGTCTGTCAACTAAATTATACTTATTTTGCAACAAAATATGCATTTAATACTATAATCCAGCACTGCATTGCAACTTTTCCTCCAAAAACAAATTTGCGCTTAAAACGGTTTCTTAGTTTCTAAGTTCGTATTACTTTGCACATAGTTTTCAACAATACAAATTGATTTTGAGGTATAAAACAACATATTTATTTGTTTGTTTGTTTTTATTTGAATGTCAGCATCAGTTGATTACATTTTAAGAGTTGTGTGATGATGAAGTAGACACAGTCATTCTAAAAGCATTTAAATAAGGCTCATTCAGAAAGAGCTACCAGCAGATTCAAGGACACGAGGAAAGGTTTGAGTGGACACTCATTAATCTTCGGCCCAACCTGAACCTTCCTCAAATTAATCTAAGGGGAAACTGGAGTCATTTAACACATGGTATTTTAATTAATGAAGAAAACTGAGGCTGTGCAAACATATTGTGACACCAGTTCAATTTAAAGTCACTGCTGCTTTCACCCTCTGTTATTGACTGGGTCAGAATTGTTTAGTGAACTAGAGTGATTTTTGCATATTTAACAGTCTCTACTATTATGCACATATCACAATGTAACATAATACTATATACTGCCCACTCCATACAACAGTAGTATGCTACATTATCACATGACCTTATCACATTGCATGTGGGAGACATTGATTGGTCATCATAGAAATAAATATAGTTATTTTACATTATTGATTCTGATTCTAATACTATATATACTGCCCACTCCATACAACAGTAGTATGCTACATTATCACATGACCTTATAACATTGCATGTGGGAGACATTGATTGATTATCATAGAAATAAATATAGTTATTTTACATTATTAATTAATTTGTTTAAAATGCTTTTACATTTACTTCAACAAATTATGTATTTTATTCATACATAACATTAACTGAAATTATTTGCCAATCACTATTTTTTCTTGTTTTCCAGTAACAATATCCAGATATTTACAATAAAATACATTTACTTAAGAAGAAAAAAACGTGTGTAAGTGAATCTTGAATTTAACTTTTTCTTCTTTTCATAAATATATAAAATATATAATTAAATAATTGATGTATTTATTTAAACACCAGTCTAACGCAATTTAGTAAGGTTTGTAATTATAATAATAAAAATATTAATAATGCAATATTATTAATAATAATAGTAATCATAGTAATAACAATAATAATAATGATAATAATTATTATTATTAATTTATTTATTTTGCAGTGTATACAGAATATATTTTCCTGTATATACTACAGAAATGGTAAGAGTAGTATGCATACTATTCTAAACAAGAGGAATCAGTTTCCCTGTGCGGTGCTGTGTGACTGTATCTCACAAAGATGAGACTTTTAATATATTAGACCGTGTTTAATACACCTAATGTTACTTCATTGTGTGTGAGTTTAAGAATATCTAAGCCGGGGTGCAGACAAGAACGAACGGAAAAGATAGATAGACACAGGGAACAGAGATTTTCGGTGCTACTAAACGCTCCGTCTGAGTGACAGCTCTGATGTATGCATTGTTTTCTGAGCTATTCATCATTTCTTTTAATTTCCTGCATGCACGGCTGCTTCCAGCCCCAGTCTAACTCTCTGATGTCTATGTCGGATGCATCGCCGGGACTCTGAACAAAAGACAGAGAGAAGCGTGCCATTCTTTCTTCTCCCTTTCTCTTTCAGTGCTTTTTATTGTTTCTTTGGATCACGTTTGTGTTGTAAAATATCACAAACTCTGGAAGAATCTTTGGGAAAACCTGAATTCCCTGAATTCAGGCAATTTCAACGTTTATTTCAGACCACTTATTTCATGCTTAACCCCCCATCAGTCCCCTCAGTCCCCTCCATTGCATGTGGGAGACATTGATTGATTATCATAGAAATAAATATAGTTATTTTACATTATTAATTAATTTGTTTAAAATGCTTTTACATTTACTTCAACAAATTATGTATTTTATTCATACATAACATTAACTGAAATTATTTGCCAATCACTATTTTTTCTTGTTTTCCAGTAACAATATCCAGATATTTACAATAAAATACATTTACTTAAGAAGAAAAAAACGTGTGTAAGTGAATCTTGAATTTAACTTTTTCTTCTTTTCATAAATATATAAAATATATAATTAAATAATTGATGTATTTATTTAAACACCAGTCTAACGCAATTTAGTAAGGTTTGTAATTATAATAATAAAAATATTAATAATGCAATATTATTAATAATAATAGTAATCATAGTAATAACAATAATAATAATGATAATAATTATTATTATTAATTTATTTATTTTGCAGTGTATACAGAATATATTTTCCTGTATATACTACAGAAATGGTAAGAGTAGTATGCATACTATTCTAAACAAGAGGAATCAGTTTCCCTGTGCGGTGCTGTGTGACTGTATCTCACAAAGATGAGACTTTTAATATATTAGACCGTGTTTAATACACCTAATGTTACTTCATTGTGTGTGAGTTTAAGAATATCTAAGCCGGGGTGCAGACAAGAACGAACGGAAAAGATAGATAGACACAGGGAACAGAGATTTTCGGTGCTACTAAACGCTCCGTCTGAGTGACAGCTCTGATGTATGCATTGTTTTCTGAGCTATTCATCATTTCTTTTAATTTCCTGCATGCACGGCTGCTTCCAGCCCCAGTCTAACTCTCTGATGTCTATGTCGGATGCATCGCCGGGACTCTGAACAAAAGACAGAGAGAAGCGTGCCATTCTTTCTTCTCCCTTTCTCTTTCAGTGCTTTTTATTGTTTCTTTGGATCACGTTTGTGTTGTAAAATATCACAAACTCTGGAAGAATCTTTGGGAAAACCTGAATTCACGATTGTAAGGCAATTTCAACGTTTATTTCAGACCACTTATTTCATGCTTAACCCCCCATCAGTCCCCTCAGATCAGACGCAGAGCATTAGCAGAGTAGTGCTCAAGTACTCTATTAGTGCTGGTGTTATATGAATCAGACAGCGAGGCAGATCTAAAGGTCAGAGCTGAATCTGATGGGCGCTGGAGAAGCTCTTTAGATGCTCTGCTTGAGTGTAAATCATTCTAGTGAGTGCCGAGGGGGATGTGCTGGCAGAGTCTTCCTGCTCACTGATAGCCATGTGATGCTGGAAGACCCATAACCTCCAACTGTACCATCTTAAAACTTTGTCTTCTGATGTGCCATGTGGGTTTTCCATATCAACTGCATTTTGCAAGGCGGCACTGTATTAATATTCCTCAAAACATTTGTTTTTGTTCTAAACATTTAACCCTAAGGAGACAAGGGTTTGGCATATATAGTGATGATAGTTACAGAAAAAAAGAAGCATTTTATTACCTCACCAAAGCAGCGTTTATTTGATCAAAATAGGGTTAAAATACAAAAAAAGAAAAATTTATTGTGAAGATTGTGAAATAATATTTTATTTTATTTTTTGAAAGTAAAGTATTTTATTCCTGTGATGTAATGTCACATGATCCTACAGAAATGTTAATGAAATATTCTGATGTGGTGCTCACTTTTGAACAGTGGTATATTATAGTGTGTTTTTGGACATCATACTGATTGACATACAGTTTTTAGCTTACTACCAGGAAATTCAAATCTACATTTCCACATTTCCTACACCACACCCCTCATCATTATGCTTGGGAATTATATTTATCTATGTACTGTAGTTTTGGCCCTCAGTGCAAACAGTGGCCTCTTTGACAGATAAAGATAAATGAATCTTTTTTTTTTTGTTAATTCAGTTGTACAGTAGCTTATTTCTTGAACAATTGTGTGTGAAGGGAAACTAAATTATACAATTGAAGTGTTAAGACACTTTTTACAGACCACACGCACTGAGATGAGAGTGGAGTTTCTTCTGTAGTTGAACAACCACCATCTCTCATTCTCTCTTTCTCTCGCTCTCTCACACACACACACAACCAAATTATCCAATCAAGCCTACATATTTGTGCAGCGGTAAGGAATGAGGGAGAAACATCTGGCACCTATTTCCAAATTACTCTTCAAACAAGAGGCTGCTGTTGGGGTGATGTTCACTCAGAGAGTTTTGGGAGAGCGGCCACTCCACCAGGCCCTTCTTTGCTCATGGACGTTGTCTTAAAAGCCTTGCGAGCATCATCTCGCCCCACGCCACCATCTGTATTTGTTTAACCTGGGAAAATGGCTGATGTCAACGTCCGTTGCCAAGATCTTTCACTTCTGCCAAACCACCATATGTTATTTCACGCTATTAATATTGGTCAGTGGAAAGATAGAGCTGCCAGTGATGATCTGGTGTTTGCTTTGCTTATCTGATGCGTGCAAGGTCTGCAGCTGGAATGGAGACAGGCCTCAGGTCACGATTTCTGACGGCTTTTTCTGATTAGATCTTATCTGTTGTTCATTGAAGAATTTATTTATTTTGCAGTGTATACAGAATATATTTTCCTGTATATACTACAGAAATGGTAAGAGTAGTATGCATACTATTCTAAACAAGAGGAATCAGTTTCCCTGTGCGGTGCTGTGTGACTGTATCTCACAAAGATGAGACTTTTAATATATTAGACCGTGTTTAATACACCTAATGTTACTTCATTGTGTGTGAGTTTAAGAATATCTAAGCCGGGGTGCAGACAAGAACGAACGGAAAAGATAGATAGACACAGGGAACAGAGATTTTCGGTGCTACTAAACGCTCCGTCTGAGTGACAGCTCTGATGTATGCATTGTTTTCTGAGCTATTCATCATTTCTTTTAATTTCCTGCATGCACGGCTGCTTCCAGCCCCAGTCTAACTCTCTGATGTCTATGTCGGATGCATCGCCGGGACTCTGAACAAAAGACAGAGAGAAGCGTGCCATTCTTTCTTCTCCCTTTCTCTTTCAGTGCTTTTTATTGTTTCTTTGGATCACGTTTGTGTTGTAAAATATCACAAACTCTGGAAGAATCTTTGGGAAAACCTGAATTCACGATTGTAAGGCAATTTCAACGTTTATTTCAGACCACTTATTTCATGCTTAACCCCCCATCAGTCCCCTCAGATCAGACGCAGAGCATTAGCAGAGTAGTGCTCAAGTACTCTATTAGTGCTGGTGTTATATGAATCAGACAGCGAGGCAGATCTAAAGGTCAGAGCTGAATCTGATGGCTGCTGGAGAAGCTCTTTAGATGCTCTGCTTGAGTGTAAATCATTCGTGGAAAGATAGAGCTGCCAGTGATGATCTGGTGTTTGCTTTGCTTATCTGATGCGTGCAAGGTCTGCAGCTGGAATGGAGACAGGCCTCAGGTCACGATTTCTGACGGCTTTTTCTGATTAGATCTTATCTGTTGTTCATTGAAGTCCGGTTGTGCCTATTACCCATTTTAGACCTTTTGGGAAAAATAAAACTTGAGGGGAACAATAAATAAAACGGGGAACAAGTCTGCCAAATGGAAGGTCTTTATCCTTCTCAAAAATGGCTCAATGTGTTTAATTACAGTGGTTCTCAAACACTTCAATCCAAGTACCTAAATTATTAAATAATATGTGTAAATGCAATGATTTATTTTATATTATATTATATTATAAAATTAATTTATAATTATAAATAAAAATATATTTTTCTATAAATTATATTATATTGTATGCAAAATAAGTTATATGTACTGTAATATTTAATCATGTATTGTCTATACATATTATATATTTTACTTATTTATAATTTTCATGAATTATGTAATTTTTCTACAGTCATTAATTTCCTGGCAAATTTGGCAAATATGTGTGAGCAACTTGAACAAGCAAAGTCTGTGTGGGAACTTTATTGCCCTCTCACTAAACTCCAGATCGCACTGATTCATACTGAAATTACTGAATTTCGCCGGCAAAATTTCGCCAAGCAAGGGTAAATGTGATCGCACCTTGTAAATTTCTACGTTTGTGTACTACAGTTTGAGTTCGTTTTTTTTAATTCCAGAACTCATAGCTAATAGAGGTGTTTTTTTTTTTTTGGCTAGAGAGTCACTCGTGCAACTGACAGCATCGAATGGGCCTCTGCGGGAGAATGTGGTGCAACCTCCATTTATTTGGATGTTGCCCACTCCTGAGCCCTGTCACCATGAACACTGATTGATGGGAGATTTCTCAGGACTCACTGCTGATTGGCTGATGTAGGGATGTAGAGCTGAGATGGAGTCGACTGTCCTCTGAGGCTGGACAGACCATCATTTCAATACGAGGCTGTTGCTGGCTAAGCCTCTTGAGCCGAAAAATGCATGAATATTCTCTTTGTTAGCAGTGACAGCTTCCCATCCCAAACACATCATTATGTTTTTCTCCTGAAGCATGAAAAATTATTTCAAAGGAATCTTTGCTGAAAAGCTATTACCACTTTGTTACAACTTTGCTCTCTTGCACTGCTGTTTTCGATCATCTACCAACATCTACATCTATCAAATGATGTGTTTATTTGTATCTACTCTGTCCTTTCATATACTAAACATCCCTTCATTTCTGATGAAATGAGTGAAGGTGGTTAAAAAACAAGCTTTGTGAGAAACCAGTCTGAAGTGACAACAGCAGAAGGGATGTTTGTCTAATGTGAAAACAGACTTTTGTTTGATTGTGAGGCAAAAAGGAGTGGAACAATAGATGAGAAATAAGACCGGGAAAAAAAGGTGAATTTCATTTAACTCTGCATTTATATGGTCATACATTACTGTTCAGAAGTTTGAGGTAAGATGCTTGCTTGCTAACTTACTTATTTGAAAGAAAGAAATATTTGTATTCAGCAAGAATGCTTTAAAAGGTGACATATCATGAAAATCTGACTTTTCCAAGTTTTAAGTGCTATAATCAGGTCCCCGGTGCATCTACCAACCAAGGAAACGTTAAACGTAAATGTTAAACGTAAAAGATTAACCCAGTCACTTTGCTTTGGTAAGCCTTTTTCTGCAAGCTTCTGAAAAAACGAGCGCATCTGATTTCGCTCCCCTAGTGACGTTGCAAAGGGATCTTATAATATTACCGCCCCTTAATCTGTACATTTCCACCCACGGTGCCGTCATTTTGATTTCGCAAGCGACAATGGTGTACCAGTTCTAATGCCATGGCGAAAGTTCGAGCAAAGCTTACTAACTGTTCAAGTTTTCACTTCAATTCAAGTTTATTTGTACAGCGCTTTTCACGATACAAATCATTGCAAAGCAACTTTACAGCAAATTAAGTTTCTACAATATTTAGTGGTAGCTTATCAGTGGTGACTTCTGGAAAAGGGGGTGGGGAGCAGCAGCTCATTTGCATTTAAAGTGACATGCTCTAATACAAAGTGTTTCTGCTTCCACTCAAAATAGGCATTTTCAAAATGATATAATAAATGATCTGTGGGGTATTTTGAGCTGAAACGTCACAGACACATTCTGGGGACACCAGAGACTTATATTACATATTGTAAAAAGGGGCATAATATGTCTCCTTTAAATTGACTGCAGCATGATTGTTTTCAACATTGATAATAATAGGAAACACTTTTTTTTTTTTGAGCACCAAATCAGCATATTCCAAGGATTTCTGAAGGATCATGTGACTTTCAGAATTCTGCTTTAATATAACTTATTATAAACCGATATAATAATTATTATGTAATATTATATACTTATAAAATGTAATAATATTTCATAATATTACTGATTTTACTGTATTTTAGTCAAATAATTGCTGCCATTGGTAACATAAGACTTGTTTATATATATATATATATATATATATGCACACACACATATACTGTGTGTGTGTGTGATCCTGGACCACAAAATCTGTCTTAAGTCGCTGGGGTATATTTGTAGCAATAGCCAACAATACTGTACATTGTATGGGTCAAAATTATCGACTTTTCTTTTATGCCAAAAATCATTAGGATATTAAGTAAAGATCATGTTCCATTCCCAAAAAGTCTCATGGCTGTATTAGATCAAAAGGGTGCTTCTACTAAATACTGAGCAAAGGGTCTGAATATTTAGGACCATGTGATATTTCAGTTTTTCTTTTTTAATAAATCTGCAAAAATGTCAACAATTCTGTGTTTTTCTGTCAATATGGGGTGCTGTGTGTACATTAATGAGGAAAAAAAATTAACTTAAATGATTTTAGCAAATGGCTGCAATATAACAAAGAGTGAAAAATTTAAGGGGGTCTGAATACTTTCCGTACCCACTGTATATATATATATCTCTCAGCCAAATATTGTTCTATCAACCTATATATGACCTAATAAAACCATACATCAATTTAAAGCTTATTTATTCAGCTTTCAGATTATGTATAAATCTCAATTTCAACAAATTGACCCTTATGACTGGTTTTGTAGTCCAAAGTCACATATATATATAAAAGACAGATAGGCAGAAAGTATAACAAAGCTCATTTAATGGTGTTTGAGCAAAGATAATAATATGGACAGCTTGGTGATTTGATCTTTTACTTCTCATTCAGACATGCAATCCCAAAATAAAGATAACAAATGCTTGTTTTACGCTTTAAAACTCAACCTTGAAAGAAAAAAAAACTAAGATAACCAACTCTCAATTTACCCTAAAAATCAAATTGAGAAGGAAAAAAAAAAGCAAAGAGAACAGAGGTTTCTCTTGATGGGAGGATAAAGTAGGGGAAATGCAGTGAATGTGTGTGATGAGTGCTTGAGTGCCGGGTAATGATGATGAATACAAGACATGGACTATGGGCCGAGTCCGGCTGATGAGCTGTCTCATTCATCACGTGGCTCATGGTGGACGTGTGTATGTGCAGGGGCGGCGGCAGTTTGTTTTGATTAGCCACGTAATTAAAGTGGAATGACAGTCAATGAAGAAGCAATTTGAATGACAGCCTTGCAGTGATTGTAGATGATAAGTTAACTGAGTCGATGGAGCGTTGATGACGCTAGATTCAGCAGACGCCATGGGGGCTCCCATCTCCTCACCCATGACACTGACGCTATCACTGTCCAGGTTGATGGGGGAAAAACCTGGCATCTTTTTTTTTCTCTCTTTTTTTAATCGACTCATTTCTGCTCTCATGAAGCAAGACAGTTCTGCCTTCCTGATGCTCACCTCTCACTCACTCACTCATTCCTTCCCTTTTCTCAGACTATTTATTTATTCCTTAGATGTCTGTCTCATTCTGTCTCTCATAACTCATGCTGAGTTATTGTGAGAAATTTGCTTACTATATAAAGATGATATTTTGATGTGTGTATTGATATTTTTGATGCATCTGATGTATGTATGAAAAATATCAAAGTTTGTCATGACAAAGTCTAAATTTCTATTATAAATATGCATTTTCTGGTTCTCTTGTGCCTTAAAATTATTTCTAGAATTCCAAATTGATTTAGAGTTGAAGATAAAAGTTTACATACAGTACACCTTGCAGAATCCTTTATTATGCTCTTGTTTCTATATGCAACAATTACAAGCTTAACACACTTTTTGATCAACACATTTTCATGACTTTTCCAGTTATGTGTGATTACTGGAAAAGAATTAAAGGATTTTTAAAAATCATTTAAAATCAGGCTGAATCACTAATAAATAATTTACAGTTGAAGTCAAAAGTTTACATACACCTTGCTGAATCTGCAAAATGTTAATTATTTTACCAGAATAAGAGGGATCATACAAAATGCATGTTATTGTTTATTTAGTACTGACCTGAATAAGATATTTCACATAAAAGACGTTTACATATAGTCCACAAGAGAAAATAACATTTTGTCCCTTGTTTGTCCTGAACAGTTAAACTGCCTGCTGTTCTTCAGAAAAATCCTTCAGGTCCCACAAATTCTTTGGTTTTTCAGCATTTTTGTGTATTTGAACCCTTTCCAATAATGACTGTATGATTTTGAGATCCATCTTTTCACACTGAGGACAACTGAGGGACTCATATGCAACTATTGCAGAAGGTTCAAACGCTCACTGATGCTCCAGAAGGAAAAACAATGCATTAAGAGCCAGGGGGTGAAAAGTTTTGAACAGAATGAAGATGTGTACTTTTTTTTAAATTTTGCCTGAATATCATATTGTTTCATTTAGTAGTGCCATTCAGAGGCTACAGAAGATACATACATGTTTCCCAGAAGACAAAATAAGATAAATTTACCCTGATCTTCAAATTCAAAAAGGTTTGTTTGTCTTCTGGGAAACATGCTTCTGAAGAAAAAAATATGATATTTAGGCAATATAAGAAAAATGTACAAAATGTAATATAGAAACAAGAGCATAATAACAACATAGAATTTAAAAGAAAAAAAAAATGAATGTATCATCTCTTTTCTTGAAAGCACTTTAGATGGAGCTGAATGAAAAAGAGCCATTCACATTTTTATTGGATGCTACTCATTATAATCACACTATAATCTTTTGATTGAATCCAGACCAGGAATCTTCCAGCTTATCCGTTGAGTTCATTCAGTTCTCACTGCAGTGGTTTGAAGCTGCAGGATGTGCAATCCTAACATCATAAAGTGTAATGAGTTATTTTACGCAGGGTCTGAAAAATGCTGCCGTGTGTTGGAGGGAGTGGATGATGATGATGATGGGAATGACATTCCGTGTCCTCTGAGGAGAAGGGAGTGCTAGTCCTTCCCTTACAATAAAGATTTGTATTCTGTTCTTGGAGATGGGAATTTTGATTTAATGTCTATTTGCTATTTATGGACTTTATGATTGCGGGCTCACATGATGTTACTTATGTTTTGTTTTGACGGTTGTGCCATAAATTTATTTTTATGTATGTTGTGTTTGTCCTGAAAGGTTTTCACATTTGGCTTTATGGGTTAGTATAGGTGTAAACCAGCTGCTTTGAAGAATATTAATGCTGCTCTTTTACACTACTGTTCATAATATATAAAAAAAATCTTACAGACCCTAAACTTAAGAAGTCTCTCCAAGAAGGCTCACTAAAGTTGATTTATTTCAAAATAGAGGGGAAAAAAGTACTATCCTGAAATATTATAGTTTAAAATAATAGTTTTGTATATTAATATATTTTTAAATGTAATTTAATCCTGCGATGGTAAAGCAAAATTTTCAGCATCAACTCCTCCAGTCTTCAGTGTCACACGATCCTTTAGAAATCATTCAGATATGATGATTTGGTGCGCAAGAAACATTTCTTATAATAATCAATGCTGAAAACAGTTGTGCTGCTTAATATTCTTGTGATCATTTTTATTTTTTATTATTTATATTATGTTTTTCAGGATTCTTTGGTGAATAGTAAGTTCAAAAGAACAGTATTTATTTGAAATATATATATATATATACAGTGGGTACGGAAAGTATTCAGACCCCCTTAAATTTTTCACTCTTTGTTATATTGCAGCCATTTGCTAAAATCATTTAAGTTAATTTTTTTTCCTCATTAATGTACACACAGCACCCCATATTGACAGAAAAACACAGAATTGTTGACATCTTTGCAGATTTATTAAAAAAGAAAAACTGAAAAATGCTCAGTATTTAGTAGAAGCACCCTCTTGATCTAATACAGCCATGATATATATATATATATGCAATAAAATACTATACTGTCAATTTTTATGAAATCAGTGCATCCTTGCTAAATAAAAGTATTAATTTATTAAAAAAAAAAACATAAATGAATAAATAATGAAATAAATCTTACTAACCCCAAACTTGTGAACAATAGTGTATAACCAAAAATATAGTGATAGGACAGGATAAAAAATAAATACATAAATAAAATAGTCCATATGACTGTTCTTAAATCTCATTTTTAAACATGTCATGCCAGGTTTGTGTCTTTTCAGTAAAAAAAAAATTGCTTCATCATTTTGAAGTTTGACAACCCATAGTCACTATATGTTTCTGTTTTATTGCTAAGAGCAGCATAAACATCCTGCAAAACATCTCTTTTCTTGTTCCAAATGTACGTTTTGAAACGTCAAATTATGACCATTTTCTTTTTTGTGTGAACCATCCCTTTAATTCTATTCAAAGCTGTTGATGATACAATTTTCTTAAGAATATATTGAAAAGATTTACTGTAAGGTTCTCAGTTCTCAGCCAGAAAGTGATTTACACATCCTTTAATTGCTGGCTTTAGCTAAATGTTTCAGACGTGTGGCACGTTTCGTTGAGTAATGGCTCGCGTTAATCTTTGGACCAGCAGCATCTTCCTCCATCAATTCAGCATTTAGAGCATCTTAATTGAAATGGCTGCTAATTTATTGAGTGAAAAGAGCTTCTTCTGTCTCATCAGCCTTCCACAGCTGGGTTTCTTACACAAGCGAGGAACCATGTTTACTGAATGGCAACCTGAATTTGCTTAATATTCTCTGAATATTTATGATGTTTTATTAACGTTTTACAGTGTTCACTAGATAAAAAGTATCACAAGGAAATATAAATAGGTTTGTGAGGCCTCAGTAACACCGTAATAAACTGAAAGACAGATTTGTCTGAACACTTCACTCCCAAAACCCATAAGTTCAGCCATTGAATTCACAACAGAAAAGAATATTAACATGTCACTGTGCAAAACCCTATCAATGTTGTTAAATTCAATATCTCATTCTCAGAGAGCCGCGGGCCAGAGCAGATTTCTGTCTTGCCATCCCCGTGTGTGATCAGAAGTGGCCGTGGCATCGCAGCATGATCATTTACAGAACAGTGAGCTTTAGCGGCCAACACTGACACACCGAGCAGAGAACCCAACAACCCACAGCGCTACCAAAGTGAAACACAAAACATAAGATTGGAAGTTATATAAATATACTGGTATATGGCTGATGTCAGAGAAAGACCCTGTATTTCTGCAAGAAGCGAGAGTGAACAAATGGAGACAGATCACTTGATTTCACTGGTTTTACTCCACTGAATATTCACATTGTGCCCTTGTTTTGGTCAACAGTAACACTTTAAGCATGTCAGCTCTAATGGTTCCAAATGAAATTGCAAAAGTACCGTATTGGCCCGAATATAAGACCCTGATTATAAGACGACCCCCCTTTTTCCAGATGTACCTTTTGGAAAAAGGCTTTTTAAAAACCAAAAAATTTTTTTTCTCAGTAAAACACATTTTGTCTTCAATTATTTTCATATTGCATATTTTTCCTATTTTAATTTTTGTTTTGAAAGTATGGTAAAAACTGGTCAAATGTACCAACAATCACATTTAAAAAATATTCACTTTTTGATATACCATTAAAAAAAACAAAACAGGTAGCCCATCTGAATTAGGACATTTAGGCTATCCATCTACTAGTAGCCTACCAAAATCTTATTAACAGTAGAAATGAAATCTTACTGTAGTCTTCAAATCTGGGTACTGTCTTACGTTTTAAAATCACAAAGGGAGTTTGGTCCCATCAGGCTAACGTGACAGTCACGACTCATGCAGCTGTAAGGTTTTCTGCTTCTTTTGTTTTTACTCGCGATCTTTACAACACACATTACATTACGTATTTCATGGCACACTCGTTTTATGCGTATTTGGCGCCACCTAGTGTTGTGGGTGTATTATTGACATGTCAAAGTCTAGACCCTGAATATAAGATGACCGTTTTTTCAGATGTATTTCCAAGAAAAAAATATCGTCTTATATTCGGGACAATACGGTAATGATCTTTTCAAACAAGCAGAAGCCCAGTGAGCGAAAACAAGTCAAGAAAAATAATAAAATTGCATGGAAGTTTCTGGAACAGAGCTGAGTGATATATGGTTTATTCACAATGTTTTCATGATTATTTTCTGGTGAGCTACAATTGCACAACTAGTAGAAAAAAAAACTGTTAGAGCTACTAAGTTTAACTTTTATGAATCTGTTCTTATTTTGTTTGTGCCAACACTCCTTTAAAAATGTATGTAGGCAAACATGGCTGTTTATAATTTATTGTTATTTTGGTTCATAGTAAAGAAGCACAAATGCACACCATGTCCTTCAGAGAAAAAAGTATCGTTTGTTCAAATAAATTAAAATAATTAAATATAATTATTGTTCATTTAGTGACAATGGAAAACGTCATGTCTTTTAATTCGATTTTAGTTCTTTAATTCTATTTTAGTTTTTTCATTACGAAATTATTGTAATTAATTTTTTAATACATTTTTAAAACGGTTCCTCTGATTAAAAAAATCACACTTTACAGTCAATTTAGAACAAATGCATAACAATCAATAAAATGTTTAATATTGTTAAAAGACTGAAAAGTTTTGAGATTCTTAGGTAAATCTGCCAGTCCTAGTGGTGCCAGTGTTTCTCACTTCGGTTTATTTTTTTTATTTTTTTGGACTCAATATGCTTATTAAAATGTCTGTTTGCTTACTTCATCTAATGACTATCAATCTACACATTTTATAAATATAAATTAACCCAGTGATTATAGCTTTTGTGGAATATTTTGCGGTATGGTGTGTCCAGAGCTGTCACAGTTCATGCTCAGCTTGTTGCTGGTGAGCAAGATAATGGAATAAGCATGTAAGCGTGCACACACATGTTTTATTCAAGGATCGGGTCACCTATTTCTCAGATTCACAATGCTTTTCAGCACTATTCATTTCAGGTGTGTACCACCAACTGAAGGGAACGAAGAGAAAACCTACATGTTTTTGTCATGGTTAGTTTCAATTTGTATTATTATTAAAAAAGAATAAATAATATTTTTAACTTATTACATTTATTCATATTTATATTATTCATTGTTACATTTAAGGCAAATAACTCTTAAGTTGGACATTTACCTAGTCACTCTCTCACTATCCCTCTCTTTCATTACTTAAAATGGTTGATAATTTTCTTTAATTAAAGGGTTTGGTGAAACAAAGGAGGTTGTGTGTGAGGAATGCTGAAAACAGTATCATGTTTCTTTAGGTGGATTCTTTTCTTGATTTGCTCAGTAGACAGTTAAATTAATCTTCTCTTTTATCCTCCTGATTATGGCTACAGTCCACCATTAATGCAGGCGACTCATTTTATCAAGGTATCATAAGGCATGTTAATAATCGATCATTGCAAAAATGACGACATTCATCCTAACTGAAATATTGACGTCATTTGCATTATTAAACTCTTGTTTGTTGAGGCTACAGGGGGGTGGAAAGACAGAATTAAACCATTAGCGGGGTGACAGTTTCACGCTCTCTGACATTTATACGGCAGCTTCCTGTTAAAACAGGATCCGCTCCACTCGGTTTCAGACTCCGCCACATTAAATCCATTAAAGGCTATGAAAATTAAAAGGCAACTTCACAATTCATTTCATTTGTTAATTAAACAATTATCACTTTTCTACATTTAGACTGGTCTATTGAATAATGTTCTATCAAAGAGTTATCAAAGTCATATCCCCCAGGATGCACTGCACTTAAAGAAAGATGGTTATATTCTCAGAGAGCAACAAAACACAGTGTTTGTGGTTGTAGTAAAGTGTATTTAATCCAGTTTCAGCATGCTATTTATCAGCTCACTAATGTTAGTGTTGAGTAGTTGTTTTAGAGTGAGGGCTGGTGGAGGAGCAGTCAGTGTTTAGTATTGGTAAATATTTGATGTGCTGTGGAGTGCTGGGGGTGTTTCTGTGCAGGCAGTGTCTCCCTGTGGACAGTCTGATCAGTGCCACTCCAACAGCTGCTGCAGGACCGTGTGCTTATCATAGAATATTATTAAAAACTTGGAGGTGGGCTTTATTTATTGATTGATTGCAACCACCCTGCAAAGCCTTAGAAACAGTTTAGAACATCTTAGCAACTGCATAGCAATGCCCTGGCAACCACCCACAACACCCTAGGATTGTGCTGGTGAGTTTTGCACAGGAAAGCATTGCTAAAAAATTTTTGCAGAACAGAAAATGTTTTTGTTTATAAGATTGATTAGAATGACCTTAATTAATTTGGTGGACACGTCCATGAATGTGTAAATATATGTGTAAACTATATACCGTATTGTCCCGAATATAAGACGATATTTTTTTCTTGGAAATACATCTGAAAAAACGCGGTCGTCTTATATTCAGGGTCTAGACTTTGACATGTCAATAATACACCCACAACACTAGGTAGCGCCAAATACGCATAAAACGAGTGTGCCATGAAATA